>NC_064568.1:58827095-59028823 GCF_937001465.1 Orcinus orca | reverse complement strand
GCTACGTTTATAATTGCAACAAGCGGCTGTAGAACTCAGCAGACGCAACACTGTATGTAAACTATGCTGAGAGGGAAAAGGACTGTTCAACGACAAGGCAAAGAAGGGGTTAAGAAACGCCTAGTCTGTTACCTCAGGCCTCTGTGACATCGGCCGGTGTCACACCCCTGGAGCCGCAGCAGGACTGAGTCCCACGGCTGGAGTATGCTGCTGCTGAGGGAACAAGGTAGCAGGACGTGCCACCTGACCAGCGGCCCCTCGGACCTCTACTGCCCATTCTCCCCTGCGTGGTACCACAATATCCCGATCCAACGTGGCCCTCCTACAGGTAAGCAAAGCCTGGTGCACCCAGATGATGGTGGAGCAGCTGAGAGGGAAGAGCTGTGAGGAAACGGGATCTCCATAGCTCCTGCTAGACAGGTTCCCACCTCTAGCCCACTTCCTTAGAGTCGACCCACCTGCGAACCACGGCACCCTCCGAGTAGCCCACTTGCAAGTCTTCCGATATGCCTGGGGTGGGGCAGTGCAGGTTAAGGGGCAGGAGGCGAGCATACGCAAGCCCTGGGGTGTGTGCTTAGCCACGTTCGACTCCCCATTTCCAATCCAACACCGGGACCCCCGCTAAGGCTTTGTTTCCCCAAGTTACCGGAGAGAACGCGGAGCAGTGCTGCCGCCTTGTGGCACACTGCCGTAACAACCTTACAAACTGTGCCGAAGGGCTCCTATCACTCACAAGGCCTGCGGCCGGCGGCTTTGCAAACACAACCCTGCCCTCAAGAAATATCCTGGGCTAGGTAATCTGAAACGAATTCAAATCAGGCCCGACTCTCAGGCAGAAACCTTACAAGACCTCAGTGGTACTCACGCGCGTTTTAGAAAACAGCACATTCAAATGAAAAGATGCTCAGCATCTGTCTTGATTAGAGAGTGCAAGGGAAGCTAGACGAGGGTTTCCCTGGCTGCAGTCCTCACAAACCCTAAAAGCGTAAGTGCTCAAGAGGGCATGCCCAACAGAGAAGCCTACTATTGCTGTGGCTGGCATTGTAAATTGGTAACAGCCGGTAGGAAGATCAGTAGGCAAGTTCCTTACCAGACTAAACACTGGAGGGACCACGAGATTGGGCAACCCCGCTGCAGGTCGGATAACCAGAGACTAGCATCATTGGAAGGAAGCACTTGCACCCCAGCGGTCGTTGTGGTACCCTTTACCACAGCCAAGACACGCAAACGCACGAAATATCGAACGAGGGGTGAATGGAGAAAGGTGTTCTGCTACCTACACTCCCTCGACTACCACTCGTCCACAGAACCAAATGAACTCATACCATTTGCAGCAGCGTGGGTGCAGCAGTAGATGATCTCACTGATTCTGGTACAGACAGCAAGACACATATCGCAGGATATCTCTTATATGTGCAGTCTAAATAGGGATACAAAGGAAACACAGGGTTCACAGAGGGAAGAAAGAAGCGTGGAGTTCTCAGAGGGGGAAATTGGAGACCGGGGAAGGGTGAAGTGGGAGGTTGGGATTCACAGAAACACACTTAACGTATCAAAAAGTGCTCATCAAGGGCGACCCACACGGAAGCACAGGGAACGCTACAAAACATCCCTCAATCAACTAACAGGGCAAAGAATCTGAAACGCTACGGGTACAGCTACGTTTATAATTGCAACAAGCGGCTGTAGAACTCAGCAGACGCAACACTGTATGTAAACTATGCTGAGAGGGAAAAGGATTGCTCAACGACAAGGCAAAGAAAGGGTTAAGAAACGCCTAGTCTGTTACCTCAGGCCTCTGTGACATCGGCCGGTGTCACATCCCTGGAGCCTCAGCAGGCCTGCGTCCCACGGCTGGAGTATGCTGCTGCTGAGGGAACAAGGTAGCAGGACGTGCCACCTGACCAGCGGCCCCTCGCACCTCTACTGCCCATTCTCCCCTGCGTGGTACCACAATATCCCGATCCAACGTGGCCCTCCTACAGGTAAGCAAAGCCTGGTGCACCCAGATGATGGTGGAGCAGCTGAGAGGGAAGAGCTGTGAGGAAACGGGATCTCCATAGCTCCTGCTAGACAGGTTCCCACCTCTAGCCCACTTCCTTAGAGTCGACCCACCTGCGAACCACGGCACCCTCCGAGTAGCCCACTTGCAAGTCTTCCGATATGCCTGGGGTGGGGCAGTGCAGGTTAAGGGGCAGGAGGCGAGCATACGCAAGCCCTGGGGTGTGTGCTTAGCCACGTTCGACTCCCCATTTCCAATCCAACACCGGGACCCCCGCTAAGGCTTTGTTTCCCCAAGTTACCGGAGAGAACGCGGAGCAGTGCTGCCGCCTTGTGACACACTGCCGTAACAACCTTACAAACTGTGCCGAAGGGCTCCTATCACTCACAAGGCCTGCGGCCGGCAGCTTTGCAAACACAACCCTGCCCTCAAGAAATATCCTGGGCTAGGTAATCTGAAACGAATTCAAATCAGGCCCGACTCTCAGGCAGAAACCTTACAAGACCTCAGTGGTACTCACGCGCGTTTTAGAAAACAGCACATTCAAATGAAAAGATGCTCAGCATCTGTCTTGATTAGAGAGTGCAAGGGAAGCTAGACGAGGGTTTCCCTGGCTGCAGTCCTCACAAACCCTAAAAGCGTTAGTGCTCAAGAGGGCATGCCCAACAGAGAAGCCTACTATTGCTGTGGCTGGCATTGTAAATTGGTAACAGCCGGTAGGAAGATCAGTAGGCAAGTTCCTTACCAGACTAAACACTGGAGGGACCACGAGATTGGGCAACCCCGCTGCAGGTCGGATAACCAGAGACTAGCATCATTGGAAGGAAGCACTTGCACCCCAGCGGTCGTTGTGGTACCCTTTACCACAGCCAAGACACGCAAACGCACGAAATATCGAACGAGGGGTGAATGGAGAAACGTGTTCTGCTACCTACACTCCCTCGACTACCACTCGTCCACAGAACCAAATGAACTCATACCATTTGCAGCAGCGTGGGTGCAGCAGTAGATGATCTCACTGATTCTGGTAGAGACAGCAAGACACACATCGCAGGATATCTCTTATATGTGCAGTCTAAATAGGGATACAAAGGAAACACAGGGTTCACAGAGGGAAGAAAGAAGCGTGGAGTTCTCAGAGGGGGAAATTGGAGACCGGGGAAGGGTGAAGTGGGAGGTTGGGATTCACAGAAACACACTTAACGTATGAAAAAGTGCTCATCAAGGGCGACCCACCCGGAAGCACAGGGAACGCTACAAAACATTCCTCAATCAACTAACAGGGCAAAGAATCTGAAACGCTACGGGTACAGCTACGTTTATAATTGCATCAAGCGGCTGTAGAACTCAGCAGACGCAACACTGTATATAAACTATGCTGAGAGGGAAAAGGATTGCTCAACGACAAGGCAAAGAAAGGGTTAAGAAACGCCTAGTCTGTTACCTCAGGCCTCTGTGACATCGGCCGGTGTCACATCCCTGGAGCCTCAGCAGGCCTGCGTCCCACGGCTGGAGTATGCTGCTGCTGAGGGAACAAGGTAGCAGGACGTGCCACCTGACCAGCGGCCCCTCGCACCTCTACTGCCCATTCTCCCCTGCGTGGTACCACAATATCCCGATCCAACGTGGCCCTCCTACAGGTAAGCAAAGCCTGGTGCACCCAGATGATGGTGGAGCAGCTGAGAGGGAAGAGCTGTGAGGAAACGGGATCTCCATAGCTCCTGCTAGACAGGTTCCCACCTCTAGCCCACTTCCTTAGAGTCGACCCACCTGCGAACCACGGCACCCTCCGAGTAGCCCACTTGCAAGTCTTCCCATATGCCTGGGGTGGGGCAGTGCAGGTTAAGGGGCAGGAGGCGAGCATACGCAAGCCCTGGGGTGTGTGCTTAGCCACGTTCGACTCCCCATTTCCAATCCAACACCGGGACCCCCGCTAAGGCTTTGTTTCCCCAAGTTACCGGAGAGAACGCGGACCAGTGCTGCCGCCTTGTGGCACACTGCCGTAACAACCTTACAAACTGTGCCGAAGGGCTCCTATCACTCACAAGGCCTGCGGCCGGCGGCTTTGCAAACACAACCCTGCCCTCAAGAAATATCCTGGGCTAGGTAATCTGAAACGAATTCAAATCAGGCCCGACTCTCAGGCAGAAACCTTACAAGACCTCAGTGGTACTCACGCGCGTTTTAGAAAACAGCACATTCAAATGAAAAGATGCTCAGCATCTGTCTTGATTAGAGAGTGCAAGGGAAGCTAGACGAGGGTTTCCCTGGCTGCAGTCCTCACAAACCCTAAAAGCGTAAGTGCTCAAGAGGGCATGCCCAACAGAGAAGCCTACTATTGCTGTGGCTGGCATTGTAAATTGGTAACAGCCGGTAGGAAGATCAGTAGGCAAGTTCCTTACCAGACTAAACACTGGAGGGACCACGAGATTGGGCAACCCCGCTGCAGGTCGGATAACCAGAGACTAGCATCATTGGAAGGAAGCACTTGCACCCCAGCGGTCGTTGTGGTACCCTTTACCACAGCCAAGACACGCAAACGCACGAAATATCGAACGAGGGGTGAATGGAGAAAGGTGTTCTGCTACCTACACTCCCCCGACTACCACTCGTCCACAGAACCAAATGAACTCATACCATTTGCAGCAGCGTGGGTGCAGCAGTAGATGATCTCACTGATTCTGGTACAGACAGCAAGACACATATCGCAGGATATCTCTTATATGTGCAGTCTAAATAGGGATACAAAGGAAACACAGGGTTCACAGAGGGAAGAAAGAAGCGTGGAGTTCTCAGAGGGGGAAATTGGAGACCGGGGAAGGGTGAAGTGGGAGGTTGGGATTCACAGAAACACACTTAACGTATCAAAAAGTGCTCATCAAGGGCGACCCACACGGAAGCACAGGGAACGCTACAAAACATCCCTCAATCAACTAACAGGGCAAAGAATCTGAAACGCTACGGGTACAGCTACGTTTATAATTGCAACAAGCGGCTGTAGAACTCAGCAGACGCAACACTGTATGTAAACTATGCTGAGAGGGAAAAGGACTGTTCAACGACAAGGCAAAGAAGGGGTTAAGAAACGCCTAGTCTGTTACCTCAGGCCTCTGTGACATCGGCCGGTGTCACACCCCTGGAGCCTCAGCAGGCCTGCGTCCCACGGCTGGAGTATGCTGCTGCTGAGGGAACAAGGTAGCAGGACGTGCCACCTGACCAGCGGCCCCTCGCACCTCTACTGCCCATTCTCCCCTGCGTGGTACCACAATATCCCGATCCAACGTGGCCCTCCTACAGGTAAGCAAAGCCTGGTGCACCCAGATGATGGTGGAGCAGCTGAGAGGGAAGAGCTGTGAGGAAACGGGATCTCCATAGCTCCTGCTAGACAGGTTCCCACCTCTAGCCCACTTCCTTAGAGTCGACCCACCTGCGAACCACGGCACCCTCCGAGTAGCCCACTTGCAAGTCTTCCCATATGCCTGGGGTGGGGCAGTGCAGGTTAAGGGGCAGGAGGCGAGCATACGCAAGCCCTGGGGTGTGTGCTTAGCCACGTTCGACTCCCCATTTCCAATCCAACACCGGGACCCCCGCTAAGGCTTTGTTTCCCCAAGTTACCGGAGAGAACGCGGAGCAGTGCTGCCGCCTTGTGGCACACTGCCGTAACAACCTTACAAACTGTGCCGAAGGGCTCCTATCACTCACAAGGCCTGCGGCCGGCGGCTTTGCAAACACAACCCTGCCCTCAAGAAATATCCTGGGCTAGGTAATCTGAAACGAATTCAAATCAGGCCCGACTCTCAGGCACAAACCTTACAAGACCTCAGTGGTACTCACGCGCGTTTTAGAAAACAGCACATTCAAATGAAAAGATGCTCAGCATCTGTCTTGATTAGAGAGTGCAAGGGAAGCTAGACGAGGGTTTCCCTGGCTGCAGTCCTCACAAACCCTAAAAGCGTAAGTGCTCAAGAGGGCATGCCCAACAGAGAAGCCTACTATTGCTGTGGCTGGCATTGTAAATTGGTAACAGCCGGTAGGAAGATCAGTAGGCAAGTTCCTTACCAGACTAAACACTGGAGGGACCACGAGATTGGGCAACCCCGCTGCAGGTCGGATAACCAGAGACTAGCATCATTGGAAGGAAGCACTTGCACCCCAGCGGTCGTTGTGGTACCCTTTACCACAGCCAAGACACGCAAACGCACGAAATATCGAACGAGGGGTGAATGGAGAAAGGTGTTCTGCTACCTACACTCCCTCGACTACCACTCGTCCACAGAACCAAATGAACTCATACCATTTGCAGCAGCGTGGGTGCAGCAGTAGATGATCTCACTGATTCTGGTACAGACAGCAAGACACATATCGCAGGATATCTCTTATATGTGCAGTCTAAATAGGGATACAAAGGAAACACAGGGTTCACAGAGGGAAGAAAGAAGCGTGGAGTTCTCAGAGGGGGAAATTGGAGACCGGGGAAGGGTGAAGTGGGAGGTTGGGATTCACAGAAACACACTTAACGTATCAAAAAGTGCTCATCAAGGGCGACCCACACGGAAGCACAGGGAACGCTACAAAACATCCCTCAATCAACTAACAGGGCAAAGAATCAGAAACGCTACGGGTACAGCTACGTTTATAATTGCAACAAGCGGCTGTAGAACTCAGCAGACGCAACACTGTATGTAAACTATGCTGAGAGGGAAAAGGATTGCTCAACGACAAGGCAAAGAAAGGGTTAAGAAACGCCTAGTCTGTTACCTCAGGCCTCTGTGACATCGGCCGGTGTCACATCCCTGGAGCCTCAGCAGGCCTGCGTCCCACGGCTGGAGTATGCTGCTGCTGAGGGAACAAGGTAGCAGGACGTGCCACCTGACCAGCGGCCCCTCGCACCTCTACTGCCCATTCTCCCCTGCGTGGTACCACAATATCCCGATCCAACGTGGCCCTCCTACAGGTAAGCAAAGCCTGGTGCACCCAGATGATGGTGGAGCAGCTGAGAGGGAAGAGCTGTGAGGAAACGGGATCTCCATAGCTCCTGCTAGACAGGTTCCCACCTCTAGCCCACTTCCTTAGAGTCGACCCACCTGCGAACCACGGCACCCTCCGAGTAGCCCACTTGCAAGTCTTCCGATATGCCTGGGGTGGGGCAGTGCAGGTTAAGGGGCAGGAGGCGAGCATACGCAAGCCCTGGGGTGTGTGCTTAGCCACGTTCGACTCCCCATTTCCAATCCAACACCGGGACCCCCGCTAAGGCTTTGTTTCCCCAAGTTACCGGAGAGAACGCGGAGCAGTGCTGCCGCCTTGTGACACACTGCCGTAACAACCTTACAAACTGTGCCGAAGGGCTCCTATCACTCACAAGGCCTGCGGCCGGCAGCTTTGCAAACACAACCCTGCCCTCAAGAAATATCCTGGGCTAGGTAATCTGAAACGAATTCAAATCAGGCCCGACTCTCAGGCAGAAACCTTACAAGACCTCAGTGGTACTCACGCGCGTTTTAGAAAACAGCACATTCAAATGAAAAGATGCTCAGCATCTGTCTTGATTAGAGAGTGCAAGGGAAGCTAGACGAGGGTTTCCCTGGCTGCAGTCCTCACAAACCCTAAAAGCGTTAGTGCTCAAGAGGGCATGCCCAACAGAGAAGCCTACTATTGCTGTGGCTGGCATTGTAAATTGGTAACAGCCGGTAGGAAGATCAGTAGGCAAGTTCCTTACCAGACTAAACACTGGAGGGACCACGAGATTGGGCAACCCCGCTGCAGGTCGGATAACCAGAGACTAGCATCATTGGAAGGAAGCACTTGCACCCCAGCGGTCGTTGTGGTACCCTTTACCACAGCCAAGACACGCAAACGCACGAAATATCGAACGAGGGGTGAATGGAGAAACGTGTTCTGCTACCTACACTCCCTCGACTACCACTCGTCCACAGAACCAAATGAACTCATACCATTTGCAGCAGCGTGGGTGCAGCAGTAGATGATCTCACTGATTCTGGTAGAGACAGCAAGACACACATCGCAGGATATCTCTTATATGTGCAGTCTAAATAGGGATACAAAGGAAACACAGGGTTCACAGAGGGAAGAAAGAAGCGTGGAGTTCTCAGAGGGGGAAATTGGAGACCGGGGAAGGGTGAAGTGGGAGGTTGGGATTCACAGAAACACACTTAACGTATGAAAAAGTGCTCATCAAGGGCGACCCACCCGGAAGCACAGGGAACACTACAAAACATTCCTCAATCAACTAACAGGGCAAAGAATCTGAAACGCTACGGGTACAGCTACGTTTATAATTGCATCAAGCGGCTGTAGAACTCAGCAGACGCAACACTGTATATAAACTATGCTGAGAGGGAAAAGGATTGCTCAACGACAAGGCAAAGAAAGGGTTAAGAAACGCCTAGTCTGTTACCTCAGGCCTCTGTGACATCGGCCGGTGTCACACCCCTGGAGCCGCAGCAGGACTGAGTCCCACGGCTGGAGTATGCTGCTGCTGAGGGAACAAGGTAGCAGGACGTGCCACCTGACCAGCGGCCCCTCGCACCTCTACTGCCCATTCTCCCCTGCGTGGTACCACAATATCCCGATCCAACGTGGCCCTCCTACAGGTAAGCAAAGCCTGGTGCACCCAGATGATGGTGGAGCAGCTGAGAGGGAAGAGCTGTGAAGAAACGGGATCTCCACAGTTCCTGCTAGGCAGGTTCCCACCTCCAGCCCACTTCCTTAGAGTCGACCCACCTGCAAACCACAGCACCCTACGAGTAGCCCACTTGCAATCTTCCGATATGCCTGGGGTGGGGCAGTGCAGGTTAAGGGGCAGGAGGCGAGCATACGCAAGCCCTGGGGTGTGTGCTTAGCCACGTTCGACTCCCCATTTCCAATCCAACACCGGGACCCCCGCTAAGGCTTTGTTTCCCCAAGTTACCGGAGAGAACGCGGAGCAGTGCTGCCGCCTTGTGGCACACTGCCGTAACAACCTTACAAACTGTGCCGAAGGGCTCCTATCACTCACAAGGCCTGCGGCCGGCGGCTTTGCAAACACAACCCTGCCCTCAAGAAATATCCTGGGCTAGGTAATCTGAAACGAATTCAAATCAGGCCCGACTCTCAGGCAGAAACCTTACAAGACCTCAGTGGTACTCACGCGCGTTTTAGAAAACAGCACATTCAAATGAAAAGATGCTCAGCATCTGTCTTGATTAGAGAGTGCAAGGGAAGCTAGACGAGGGTTTCCCTGGCTGCAGTCCTCACAAACCCTAAAAGCGTTAGTGCTCAAGAGGGCATGCCCAACAGAGAAGCCTACTATTGCTGTGGCTGGCATTGTAAATTGGTAACAGCCGGTAGGAAGATCAGTAGGCAAGTTCCTTACCAGACTAAACACTGGAGGGACCACGAGATTGGGCAACCCCGCTGCAGGTCGGATAACCAGAGACTAGCATCATTGGAAGGAAGCACTTGCACCCCAGCGGTCGTTGTGGTACCCTTTACCACAGCCAAGACACGCAAACGCACGAAATATCGAACGAGGGGTGAATGGAGAAACGTGTTCTGCTACCTACACTCCCTCGACTACCACTCGTCCACAGAACCAAATGAACTCATACCATTTGCAGCAGCGTGGGTGCAGCAGTAGATGATCTCACTGATTCTGGTAGAGACAGCAAGACACATATCGCAGGATATCTCTTATATGTGCAGTCTAAATAGGGATACAAAGGAAACACAGGGTTCACAGAGGGAAGAAAGAAGCGTGGAGTTCTCAGAGGGGGAAATTGGAGACCGGGGAAGGGTGAAGTGGGAGGTTGGGATTCACAGAAACACACTTAACGTATGAAAAAGTGCTCATCAAGGGCGACCCACCCGGAAGCACAGGGAACGCTACAAAACATTCCTCAATCAACTAACAGGGCAAAGAATCTGAAACGCTACGGGTACAGCTACGTTTATAATTGCATCAAGCGGCTGTAGAACTCAGCAGACGCAACACTGTATATAAACTATGCTGAGAGGGAAAAGGATTGCTCAACGACAAGGCAAAGAAAGGGTTAAGAAACGCCTAGTCTGTTACCTCAGGCCTCTGTGACATCGGCCGGTGTCACATCCCTGGAGCCTCAACAGGCCTGCGTCCCACGGCTGGAGTATGCTGCTGCTGAGGGAACAAGGTAGCAGGACGTGCCACCTGACCAGCGGCCCCTCGCACCTCTACTGCCCATTCTCCCCTGCGTGGTACCACAATATCCCGATCCAACGTGGCCCTCCTACAGGTAAGCAAAGCCTGGTGCACCCAGATGATGGTGGAGCAGCTGAGAGGGAAGAGCTGTGAGGAAACGGGATCTCCATAGCTCCTGCTAGACAGGTTCCCACCTCTAGCCCACTTCCTTAGAGTCGACCCACCTGCGAACCACGGCACCCTCCGAGTAGCCCACTTGCAAGTCTTCCCATATGCCTGGGGTGGGGCAGTGCAGGTTAAGGGGCAGGAGGCGAGCATACGCAAGCCCTGGGGTGTGTGCTTAGCCACGTTCGACTCCCCATTTCCAATCCAACACCGGGACCCCCGCTAAGGCTTTGTTTCCCCAAGTTACCGGAGAGAACGCGGAGCAGTGCTGCCGCCTTGTGGCACACTGCCGTAACAACCTTACAAACTGTGCCGAAGGGCTCCTATCACTCACAAGGCCTGCGGCCGGCGGCTTTGCAAACACAACCCTGCCCTCAAGAAATATCCTGGGCTAGGTAATCTGAAACGAA
Organism: Orcinus orca; assembly: GCF_937001465.1. Taxonomy (NCBI): domain Eukaryota; kingdom Metazoa; phylum Chordata; class Mammalia; order Artiodactyla; family Delphinidae; genus Orcinus; species Orcinus orca. The sequence goes on along the minus strand of NC_064568.1, from coordinate 59,018,073 downwards.
TTCAAATCAGGCCCGACTCTCAGGCAGAAACCTTACAAGACCTCAGTGGTACTCACGCGCGTTTTAGAAAACAGCACATTCAAATGAAAAGATGCTCAGCATCTGTCTTGATTAGAGAGTGCAAGGGAAGCTAGACGAGGGTTTCCCTGGCTGCAGTCCTCACAAACCCTAAAAGCGTAAGTGCTCAAGAGGGCATGCCCAACAGAGAAGCCTACTATTGCTGTGGCTGGCATTGTAAATTGGTAACAGCCGGTAGGAAGATCAGTAGGCAAGTTCCTTACCAGACTAAACACTGGAGGGACCACGAGATTGGGCAACCCCGCTGCAGGTCGGATAACCAGAGACTAGCATCATTGGAAGGAAGCACTTGCACCCCAGCAGTCGTTGTGGTACCCTTTACCACAGCCAAGACACGCAAACGCACGAAATATCGAACGAGGGGTGAATGGAGAAAGGTGTTCTGCTACCTACACTCCCCCGACTACCACTCGTCCACAGAACCAAATGAACTCATACCATTTGCAGCAGCGTGGGTGCAGCAGTAGATGATCTCACTGATTCTGGTACAGACAGCAAGACACATATCGCAGGATATCTCTTATATGTGCAGTCTAAATAGGGATACAAAGGAAACACAGGGTTCACAGAGGGAAGAAAGAAGCGTGGAGTTCTCAGAGGGGGAAATTGGAGACCGGGGAAGGGTGAAGTGGGAGGTTGGGATTCACAGAAACACACTTAACGTATCAAAAAGTGCTCATCAAGGGCGACCCACACGGAAGCACAGGGAACGCTACAAAACATCCCTCAATCAACTAACAGGGCAAAGAATCTGAAACGCTACGGGTACAGCTACGTTTATAATTGCAACAAGCGGCTGTAGAACTCAGCAGACGCAACACTGTATGTAAACTATGCTGAGAGGGAAAAGGACTGTTCAACGACAAGGCAAAGAAGGGGTTAAGAAACGCCTAGTCTGTTACCTCAGGCCTCTGTGACATCGGCCGGTGTCACACCCCTGGAGCCACAGCAGGCCTGCGTCCCACGGCTGGAGTATGCTGCTGCTGAGGGAACAAGGTAGCAGGACGTGCCACCTGACCAGCGGCCCCTCGCACCTCTACTGCCCATTCTCCCCTGCGTGGTACCACAATATCCCGATCCAACGTGGCCCTCCTACAGGTAAGCAAAGCCTGGTGCACCCAGATGATGGTGGAGCAGCTGAGAGGGAAGAGCTGTGAGGAAACGGGATCTCCATAGCTCCTGCTAGACAGGTTCCCACCTCTAGCCCACTTCCTTAGAGTCGACCCACCTGCGAACCACGGCACCCTCCGAGTAGCCCACTTGCAAGTCTTCCCATATGCCTGGGGTGGGGCAGTGCAGGTTAAGGGGCAGGAGGCGAGCATACGCAAGCCCTGGGGTGTGTGCTTAGCCACGTTCGACTCCCCATTTCCAATCCAACACCGGGACCCCCGCTAAGGCTTTGTTTCCCCAAGTTACCGGAGAGAACGCGGAGCAGTGCTGCCGCCTTGTGGCACACTGCCGTAACAACCTTACAAACTGTGCCGAAGGGCTCCTATCACTCACAAGGCCTGCGGCCGGCGGCTTTGCAAACACAACCCTGCCCTCAAGAAATATCCTGGGCTAGGTAATCTGAAACGAATTCAAATCAGGCCCGACTCTCAGGCACAAACCTTACAAGACCTCAGTGGTACTCACGCGCGTTTTAGAAAACAGCACATTCAAATGAAAAGATGCTCAGCATCTGTCTTGATTAGAGAGTGCAAGGGAAGCTAGACGAGGGTTTCCCTGGCTGCAGTCCTCACAAACCCTAAAAGCGTAAGTGCTCAAGAGGGCATGCCCAACAGAGAAGCCTACTATTGCTGTGGCTGGCATTGTAAATTGGTAACAGCCGGTAGGAAGATCAGTAGGCAAGTTCCTTACCAGACTAAACACTGGAGGGACCACGAGATTGGGCAACCCCGCTGCAGGTCGGATAACCAGAGACTAGCATCATTGGAAGGAAGCACTTGCACCCCAGCGGTCGTTGTGGTACCCTTTACCACAGCCAAGACACGCAAACGCACGAAATATCGAACGAGGGGTGAATGGAGAAAGGTGTTCTGCTACCTACACTCCCTCGACTACCACTCGTCCACAGAACCAAATGAACTCATACCATTTGCAGCAGCGTGGGTGCAGCAGTAGATGATCTCACTGATTCTGGTACAGACAGCAAGACACATATCGCAGGATATCTCTTATATGTGCAGTCTAAATAGGGATACAAAGGAAACACAGGGTTCACAGAGGGAAGAAAGAAGCGTGGAGTTCTCAGAGGGGGAAATTGGAGACCGGGGAAGGGTGAAGTGGGAGGTTGGGATTCACAGAAACACACTTAACGTATCAAAAAGTGCTCATCAAGGGCGACCCACACGGAAGCACAGGGAACGCTACAAAACATCCCTCAATCAACTAACAGGGCAAAGAATCAGAAACGCTACGGGTACAGCTACGTTTATAATTGCAACAAGCGGCTGTAGAACTCAGCAGACGCAACACTGTATGTAAACTATGCTGAGAGGGAAAAGGATTGCTCAACGACAAGGCAAAGAAAGGGTTAAGAAACGCCTAGTCTGTTACCTCAGGCCTCTGTGACATCGGCCGGTGTCACATCCCTGGAGCCTCAGCAGGCCTGCGTCCCACGGCTGGAGTATGCTGCTGCTGAGGGAACAAGGTAGCAGGACGTGCCACCTGACCAGCGGCCCCTCGCACCTCTACTGCCCATTCTCCCCTGCGTGGTACCACAATATCCCGATCCAACGTGGCCCTCCTACAGGTAAGCAAAGCCTGGTGCACCCAGATGATGGTGGAGCAGCTGAGAGGGAAGAGCTGTGAGGAAACGGGATCTCCATAGCTCCTGCTAGACAGGTTCCCACCTCTAGCCCACTTCCTTAGAGTCGACCCACCTGCGAACCACGGCACCCTCCGAGTAGCCCACTTGCAAGTCTTCCGATATGCCTGGGGTGGGGCAGTGCAGGTTAAGGGGCAGGAGGCGAGCATACGCAAGCCCTGGGGTGTGTGCTTAGCCACGTTCGACTCCCCATTTCCAATCCAACACCGGGACCCCCGCTAAGGCTTTGTTTCCCCAAGTTACCGGAGAGAACGCGGAGCAGTGCTGCCGCCTTGTGACACACTGCCGTAACAACCTTACAAACTGTGCCGAAGGGCTCCTATCACTCACAAGGCCTGCGGCCGGCAGCTTTGCAAACACAACCCTGCCCTCAAGAAATATCCTGGGCTAGGTAATCTGAAACGAATTCAAATCAGGCCCGACTCTCAGGCAGAAACCTTACAAGACCTCAGTGGTACTCACGCGCGTTTTAGAAAACAGCACATTCAAATGAAAAGATGCTCAGCATCTGTCTTGATTAGAGAGTGCAAGGGAAGCTAGACGAGGGTTTCCCTGGCTGCAGTCCTCACAAACCCTAAAAGCGTTAGTGCTCAAGAGGGCATGCCCAACAGAGAAGCCTACTATTGCTGTGGCTGGCATTGTAAATTGGTAACAGCCGGTAGGAAGATCAGTAGGCAAGTTCCTTACCAGACTAAACACTGGAGGGACCACGAGATTGGGCAACCCCGCTGCAGGTCGGATAACCAGAGACTAGCATCATTGGAAGGAAGCACTTGCACCCCAGCGGTCGTTGTGGTACCCTTTACCACAGCCAAGACACGCAAACGCACGAAATATCGAACGAGGGGTGAATGGAGAAACGTGTTCTGCTACCTACACTCCCTCGACTACCACTCGTCCACAGAACCAAATGAACTCATACCATTTGCAGCAGCGTGGGTGCAGCAGTAGATGATCTCACTGATTCTGGTAGAGACAGCAAGACACACATCGCAGGATATCTCTTATATGTGCAGTCTAAATAGGGATACAAAGGAAACACAGGGTTCACAGAGGGAAGAAAGAAGCGTGGAGTTCTCAGAGGGGGAAATTGGAGACCGGGGAAGGGTGAAGTGGGAGGTTGGGATTCACAGAAACACACTTAACGTATGAAAAAGTGCTCATCAAGGGCGACCCACCCGGAAGCACAGGGAACACTACAAAACATTCCTCAATCAACTAACAGGGCAAAGAATCTGAAACGCTACGGGTACAGCTACGTTTATAATTGCATCAAGCGGCTGTAGAACTCAGCAGACGCAACACTGTATATAAACTATGCTGAGAGGGAAAAGGATTGCTCAACGACAAGGCAAAGAAAGGGTTAAGAAACGCCTAGTCTGTTACCTCAGGCCTCTGTGACATCGGCCGGTGTCACACCCCTGGAGCCGCAGCAGGACTGAGTCCCACGGCTGGAGTATGCTGCTGCTGAGGGAACAAGGTAGCAGGACGTGCCACCTGACCAGCGGCCCCTCGCACCTCTACTGCCCATTCTCCCCTGCGTGGTACCACAATATCCCGATCCAACGTGGCCCTCCTACAGGTAAGCAAAGCCTGGTGCACCCAGATGATGGTGGAGCAGCTGAGAGGGAAGAGCTGTGAAGAAACGGGATCTCCACAGTTCCTGCTAGGCAGGTTCCCACCTCCAGCCCACTTCCTTAGAGTCGACCCACCTGCAAACCACAGCACCCTACGAGTAGCCCACTTGCAATCTTCCGATATGCCTGGGGTGGGGCAGTGCAGGTTAAGGGGCAGGAGGCGAGCATACGCAAGCCCTGGGGTGTGTGCTTAGCCACGTTCGACTCCCCATTTCCAATCCAACACCGGGACCCCCGCTAAGGCTTTGTTTCCCCAAGTTACCGGAGAGAACGCGGAGCAGTGCTGCCGCCTTGTGGCACACTGCCGTAACAACCTTACAAACTGTGCCGAAGGGCTCCTATCACTCACAAGGCCTGCGGCCGGCGGCTTTGCAAACACAACCCTGCCCTCAAGAAATATCCTGGGCTAGGTAATCTGAAACGAATTCAAATCAGGCCCGACTCTCAGGCAGAAACCTTACAAGACCTCAGTGGTACTCACGCGCGTTTTAGAAAACAGCACATTCAAATGAAAAGATGCTCAGCATCTGTCTTGATTAGAGAGTGCAAGGGAAGCTAGACGAGGGTTTCCCTGGCTGCAGTCCTCACAAACCCTAAAAGCGTTAGTGCTCAAGAGGGCATGCCCAACAGAGAAGCCTACTATTGCTGTGGCTGGCATTGTAAATTGGTAACAGCCGGTAGGAAGATCAGTAGGCAAGTTCCTTACCAGACTAAACACTGGAGGGACCACGAGATTGGGCAACCCCGCTGCAGGTCGGATAACCAGAGACTAGCATCATTGGAAGGAAGCACTTGCACCCCAGCGGTCGTTGTGGTACCCTTTACCACAGCCAAGACACGCAAACGCACGAAATATCGAACGAGGGGTGAATGGAGAAAGGTGTTCTGCTACCTACACTCCCTCGACTACCACTCGTCCACAGAACCAAATGAACTCATACCATTTGCAGCAGCGTGGGTGCAGCAGTAGATGATCTCACTGATTCTGGTACAGACAGCAAGACACATATCGCAGGATATCTCTTATATGTGCAGTCTAAATAGGGATACAAAGGAAACACAGGGTTCACAGAGGGAAGAAAGAAGCGTGGAGTTCTCAGAGGGGGAAATTGGAGACCGGGGAAGGGTGAAGTGGGAGGTTGGGATTCACAGAAACACACTTAACGTATCAAAAAGTGCTCATCAAGGGCGACCCACACGGAAGCACAGGGAACGCTACAAAACATCCCTCAATCAACTAACAGGGCAAAGAATCAGAAACGCTACGGGTACAGCTACGTTTATAATTGCAACAAGCGGCTGTAGAACTCAGCAGACGCAACACTGTATGTAAACTATGCTGAGAGGGAAAAGGATTGCTCAACGACAAGGCAAAGAAAGGGTTAAGAAACGCCTAGTCTGTTACCTCAGGCCTCTGTGACATCGGCCGGTGTCACATCCCTGGAGCCTCAGCAGGCCTGCGTCCCACGGCTGGAGTATGCTGCTGCTGAGGGAACAAGGTAGCAGGACGTGCCACCTGACCAGCGGCCCCTCGCACCTCTACTGCCCATTCTCCCCTGCGTGGTACCACAATATCCCGATCCAACGTGGCCCTCCTACAGGTAAGCAAAGCCTGGTGCACCCAGATGATGGTGGAGCAGCTGAGAGGGAAGAGCTGTGAGGAAACGGGATCTCCATAGCTCCTGCTAGACAGGTTCCCACCTCTAGCCCACTTCCTTAGAGTCGACCCACCTGCGAACCACGGCACCCTCCGAGTAGCCCACTTGCAAGTCTTCCGATATGCCTGGGGTGGGGCAGTGCAGGTTAAGGGGCAGGAGGCGAGCATACGCAAGCCCTGGGGTGTGTGCTTAGCCACGTTCGACTCCCCATTTCCAATCCAACACCGGGACCCCCGCTAAGGCTTTGTTTCCCCAAGTTACCGGAGAGAACGCGGAGCAGTGCTGCCGCCTTGTGACACACTGCCGTAACAACCTTACAAACTGTGCCGAAGGGCTCCTATCACTCACAAGGCCTGCGGCCGGCAGCTTTGCAAACACAACCCTGCCCTCAAGAAATATCCTGGGCTAGGTAATCTGAAACGAATTCAAATCAGGCCCGACTCTCAGGCAGAAACCTTACAAGACCTCAGTGGTACTCACGCGCGTTTTAGAAAACAGCACATTCAAATGAAAAGATGCTCAGCATCTGTCTTGATTAGAGAGTGCAAGGGAAGCTAGACGAGGGTTTCCCTGGCTGCAGTCCTCACAAACCCTAAAAGCGTTAGTGCTCAAGAGGGCATGCCCAACAGAGAAGCCTACTATTGCTGTGGCTGGCATTGTAAATTGGTAACAGCCGGTAGGAAGATCAGTAGGCAAGTTCCTTACCAGACTAAACACTGGAGGGACCACGAGATTGGGCAACCCCGCTGCAGGTCGGATAACCAGAGACTAGCATCATTGGAAGGAAGCACTTGCACCCCAGCGGTCGTTGTGGTACCCTTTACCACAGCCAAGACACGCAAACGCACGAAATATCGAACGAGGGGTGAATGGAGAAACGTGTTCTGCTACCTACACTCCCTCGACTACCACTCGTCCACAGAACCAAATGAACTCATACCATTTGCAGCAGCGTGGGTGCAGCAGTAGATGATCTCACTGATTCTGGTAGAGACAGCAAGACACACATCGCAGGATATCTCTTATATGTGCAGTCTAAATAGGGATACAAAGGAAACACAGGGTTCACAGAGGGAAGAAAGAAGCGTGGAGTTCTCAGAGGGGGAAATTGGAGACCGGGGAAGGGTGAAGTGGGAGGTTGGGATTCACAGAAACACACTTAACGTATGAAAAAGTGCTCATCAAGGGCGACCCACCCGGAAGCACAGGGAACACTACAAAACATTCCTCAATCAACTAACAGGGCAAAGAATCTGAAACGCTACGGGTACAGCTACGTTTATAATTGCATCAAGCGGCTGTAGAACTCAGCAGACGCAACACTGTATATAAACTATGCTGAGAGGGAAAAGGATTGCTCAACGACAAGGCAAAGAAAGGGTTAAGAAACGCCTAGTCTGTTACCTCAGGCCTCTGTGACATCGGCCGGTGTCACACCCCTGGAGCCGCAGCAGGACTGAGTCCCACGGCTGGAGTATGCTGCTGCTGAGGGAACAAGGTAGCAGGACGTGCCACCTGACCAGCGGCCCCTCGCACCTCTACTGCCCATTCTCCCCTGCGTGGTACCACAATATCCCGATCCAACGTGGCCCTCCTACAGGTAAGCAAAGCCTGGTGCACCCAGATGATGGTGGAGCAGCTGAGAGGGAAGAGCTGTGAAGAAACGGGATCTCCACAGTTCCTGCTAGGCAGGTTCCCACCTCCAGCCCACTTCCTTAGAGTCGACCCACCTGCAAACCACAGCACCCTACGAGTAGCCCACTTGCAATCTTCCGATATGCCTGGGGTGGGGCAGTGCAGGTTAAGGGGCAGGAGGCGAGCATACGCAAGCCCTGGGGTGTGTGCTTAGCCACGTTCGACTCCCCATTTCCAATCCAACACCGGGACCCCCGCTAAGGCTTTGTTTCCCCAAGTTACCGGAGAGAACGCGGAGCAGTGCTGCCGCCTTGTGGCACACTGCCGTAACAACCTTACAAACTGTGCCGAAGGGCTCCTATCACTCACAAGGCCTGCGGCCGGCGGCTTTGCAAACACAACCCTGCCCTCAAGAAATATCCTGGGCTAGGTAATCTGAAACGAATTCAAATCAGGCCCGACTCTCAGGCAGAAACCTTACAAGACCTCAGTGGTACTCACGCGCGTTTTAGAAAACAGCACATTCAAATGAAAAGATGCTCAGCATCTGTCTTGATTAGAGAGTGCAAGGGAAGCTAGACGAGGGTTTCCCTGGCTGCAGTCCTCACAAACCCTAAAAGCGTTAGTGCTCAAGAGGGCATGCCCAACAGAGAAGCCTACTATTGCTGTGGCTGGCATTGTAAATTGGTAACAGCCGGTAGGAAGATCAGTAGGCAAGTTCCTTACCAGACTAAACACTGGAGGGACCACGAGATTGGGCAACCCCGCTGCAGGTCGGATAACCAGAGACTAGCATCATTGGAAGGAAGCACTTGCACCCCAGCGGTCGTTGTGGTACCCTTTACCACAGCCAAGACACGCAAACGCACGAAATATCGAACGAGGGGTGAATGGAGAAACGTGTTCTGCTACCTACACTCCCTCGACTACCACTCGTCCACAGAACCAAATGAACTCATACCATTTGCAGCAGCGTGGGTGCAGCAGTAGATGATCTCACTGATTCTGGTAGAGACAGCAAGACACATATCGCAGGATATCTCTTATATGTGCAGTCTAAATAGGGATACAAAGGAAACACAGGGTTCACAGAGGGAAGAAAGAAGCGTGGAGTTCTCAGAGGGGGAAATTGGAGACCGGGGAAGGGTGAAGTGGGAGGTTGGGATTCACAGAAACACACTTAACGTATGAAAAAGTGCTCATCAAGGGCGACCCACCCGGAAGCACAGGGAACGCTACAAAACATTCCTCAATCAACTAACAGGGCAAAGAATCTGAAACGCTACGGGTACAGCTACGTTTATAATTGCATCAAGCGGCTGTAGAACTCAGCAGACGCAACACTGTATATAAACTATGCTGAGAGGGAAAAGGATTGCTCAACGACAAGGCAAAGAAAGGGTTAAGAAACGCCTAGTCTGTTACCTCAGGCCTCTGTGACATCGGCCGGTGTCACATCCCTGGAGCCTCAGCAGGCCTGCGTCCCACGGCTGGAGTATGCTGCTGCTGAGGGAACAAGGTAGCAGGACGTGCCACCTGACCAGCGGCCCCTCGCACCTCTACTGCCCATTCTCCCCTGCGTGGTACCACAATATCCCGATCCAACGTGGCCCTCCTACAGGTAAGCAAAGCCTGGTGCACCCAGATGATGGTGGAGCAGCTGAGAGGGAAGAGCTGTGAGGAAACGGGATCTCCATAGCTCCTGCTAGACAGGTTCCCACCTCTAGCCCACTTCCTTAGAGTCGACCCACCTGCGAACCACGGCACCCTCCGAGTAGCCCACTTGCAAGTCTTCCCATATGCCTGGGGTGGGGCAGTGCAGGTTAAGGGGCAGGAGGCGAGCATACGCAAGCCCTGGGGTGTGTGCTTAGCCACGTTCGACTCCCCATTTCCAATCCAACACCGGGACCCCCGCTAAGGCTTTGTTTCCCCAAGTTACCGGAGAGAACGCGGACCAGTGCTGCCGCCTTGTGGCACACTGCCGTAACAACCTTACAAACTGTGCCGAAGGGCTCCTATCACTCACAAGGCCTGCGGCCGGCGGCTTTGCAAACACAACCCTGCCCTCAAGAAATATCCTGGGCTAGGTAATCTGAAACGAATTCAAATCAGGCCCGACTCTCAGGCAGAAACCTTACAAGACCTCAGTGGTACTCACGCGCGTTTTAGAAAACAGCACATTCAAATGAAAAGATGCTCAGCATCTGTCTTGATTAGAGAGTGCAAGGGAAGCTAGACGAGGGTTTCCCTGGCTGCAGTCCTCACAAACCCTAAAAGCGTAAGTGCTCAAGAGGGCATGCCCAACAGAGAAGCCTACTATTGCTGTGGCTGGCATTGTAAATTGGTAACAGCCGGTAGGAAGATCAGTAGGCAAGTTCCTTACCAGACTAAACACTGGAGGGACCACGAGATTGGGCAACCCCGCTGCAGGTCGGATAACCAGAGACTAGCATCATTGGAAGGAAGCACTTGCACCCCAGCGGTCGTTGTGGTACCCTTTACCACAGCCAAGACACGCAAACGCACGAAATATCGAACGAGGGGTGAATGGAGAAAGGTGTTCTGCTACCTACACTCCCCCGACTACCACTCGTCCACAGAACCAAATGAACTCATACCATTTGCAGCAGCGTGGGTGCAGCAGTAGATGATCTCACTGATTCTGGTACAGACAGCAAGACACATATCGCAGGATATCTCTTATATGTGCAGTCTAAATAGGGATACAAAGGAAACACAGGGTTCACAGAGGGAAGAAAGAAGCGTGGAGTTCTCAGAGGGGGAAATTGGAGACCGGGGAAGGGTGAAGTGGGAGGTTGGGATTCACAGAAACACACTTAACGTATCAAAAAGTGCTCATCAAGGGCGACCCACACGGAAGCACAGGGAACGCTACAAAACATCCCTCAATCAACTAACAGGGCAAAGAATCTGAAACGCTACGGGTACAGCTACGTTTATAATTGCAACAAGCGGCTGTAGAACTCAGCAGACGCAACACTGTATGTAAACTATGCTGAGAGGGAAAAGGACTGTTCAACGACAAGGCAAAGAAGGGGTTAAGAAACGCCTAGTCTGTTACCTCAGGCCTCTGTGACATCGGCCGGTGTCACACCCCTGGAGCCTCAGCAGGCCTGCGTCCCACGGCTGGAGTATGCTGCTGCTGAGGGAACAAGGTAGCAGGACGTGCCACCTGACCAGCGGCCCCTCGCACCTCTACTGCCCATTCTCCCCTGCGTGGTACCACAATATCCCGATCCAACGTGGCCCTCCTACAGGTAAGCAAAGCCTGGTGCACCCAGATGATGGTGGAGCAGCTGAGAGGGAAGAGCTGTGAGGAAACGGGATCTCCATAGCTCCTGCTAGACAGGTTCCCACCTCTAGCCCACTTCCTTAGAGTCGACCCACCTGCGAACCACGGCACCCTCCGAGTAGCCCACTTGCAAGTCTTCCCATATGCCTGGGGTGGGGCAGTGCAGGTTAAGGGGCAGGAGGCGAGCATACGCAAGCCCTGGGGTGTGTGCTTAGCCACGTTCGACTCCCCATTTCCAATCCAACACCGGGACCCCCGCTAAGGCTTTGTTTCCCCAAGTTACCGGAGAGAACGCGGAGCAGTGCTGCCGCCTTGTGGCACACTGCCGTAACAACCTTACAAACTGTGCCGAAGGGCTCCTATCACTCACAAGGCCTGCGGCCGGCGGCTTTGCAAACACAACCCTGCCCTCAAGAAATATCCTGGGCTAGGTAATCTGAAACGAATTCAAATCAGGCCCGACTCTCAGGCAGAAACCTTACAAGACCTCAGTGGTACTCACGCGCGTTTTAGAAAACAGCACATTCAAATGAAAAGATGCTCAGCATCTGTCTTGATTAGAGAGTGCAAGGGAAGCTAGACGAGGGTTTCCCTGGCTGCAGTCCTCACAAACCCTAAAAGCGTAAGTGCTCAAGAGGGCATGCCCAACAGAGAAGCCTACTATTGCTGTGGCTGGCATTGTAAATTGGTAACAGCCGGTAGGAAGATCAGTAGGCAAGTTCCTTACCAGACTAAACACTGGAGGGACCACGAGATTGGGCAACCCCGCTGCAGGTCGGATAACCAGAGACTAGCATCATTGGAAGGAAGCACTTGCACCCCAGCGGTCGTTGTGGTACCCTTTACCACAGCCAAGACACGCAAACGCACGAAATATCGAACGAGGGGTGAATGGAGAAACGTGTTCTGCTACCTACACTCCCTCGACTACCACTCGTCCACAGAACCAAATGAACTCATACCATTTGCAGCAGCGTGGGTGCAGCAGTAGATGATCTCACTGATTCTGGTACAGACAGCAAGACACATATCGCAGGATATCTCTTATATGTGCAGTCTAAATAGGGATACAAAGGAAACACAGGGTTCACAGAGGGAAGAAAGAAGCGTGGAGTTCTCAGAGGGGGAAATTGGAGACCGGGGAAGGGTGAAGTGGGAGGTTGGGATTCACAGAAACACACTTAACGTATCAAAAAGTGCTCATCAAGGGCGACCCACCCGGAAGCACAGGGAACGCTACAAAACATTCCTCAATCAACTAACAGGGCAAAGAATCTGAAACGCTACGGGTACAGCTACGTTTATAATTGCAACAAGCGGCTGTAGAACTCAGCAGACGCAACACTGTATGTAAACTATGCTGAGAGGGAAAAGGATTGCTCAACGACAAGGCAAAGAAAGGGTTAAGAAACGCCTAGTCTGTTACCTCAGGCCTCTGTGACATCGGCCGGTGTCACATCCCTGGAGCCTCAGCAGGCCTGCGTCCCACGGCTGGAGTATGCTGCTGCTGAGGGAACAAGGTAGCAGGACGTGCCACCTGACCAGCGGCCCCTCGCACCTCTACTGCCCATTCTCCCCTGCGTGGTACCACAATATCCCGATCCAACGTGGCCCTCCTACAGGTAAGCAAAGCCTGGTGCACCCAGATGATGGTGGAGCAGCTGAGAGGGAAGAGCTGTGAGGAAACGGGATCTCCATAGCTCCTGCTAGACAGGTTCCCACCTCTAGCCCACTTCCTTAGAGTCGACCCACCTGCGAACCACGGCACCCTCCGAGTAGCCCACTTGCAAGTCTTCCGATATGCCTGGGGTGGGGCAGTGCAGGTTAAGGGGCAGGAGGCGAGCATACGCAAGCCCTGGGGTGTGTGCTTAGCCACGTTCGACTCCCCATTTCCAATCCAACACCGGGACCCCCGCTAAGGCTTTGTTTCCCCAAGTTACCGGAGAGAACGCGGAGCAGTGCTGCCGCCTTGTGACACACTGCCGTAACAACCTTACAAACTGTGCCGAAGGGCTCCTATCACTCACAAGGCCTGTGGCCGGCAGCTTTGCAAACACAACCCTGCCCTCAAGAAATATCCTGGGCTAGGTAATCTGAAACGAATTCAAATCAGGCCCGACTCTCAGGCAGAAACCTTACAAGACCTCAGTGGTACTCACGCGCGTTTTAGAAAACAGCACATTCAAATGAAAAGATGCTCAGCATCTGTCTTGATTAGAGAGTGCAAGGGAAGCTAGACGAGGGTTTCCCTGGCTGCAGTCCTCACAAACCCTAAAAGCGTTAGTGCTCAAGAGGGCATGCCCAACAGAGAAGCCTACTATTGCTGTGGCTGGCATTGTAAATTGGTAACAGCCGGTAGGAAGATCAGTAGGCAAGTTCCTTACCAGACTAAACACTGGAGGGACCACGAGATTGGGCAACCCCGCTGCAGGTCGGATAACCAGAGACTAGCATCATTGGAAGGAAGCACTTGCACCCCAGCGGTCGTTGTGGTACCCTTTACCACAGCCAAGACACGCAAACGCACGAAATATCGAACGAGGGGTGAATGGAGAAACGTGTTCTGCTACCTACACTCCCTCGACTACCACTCGTCCACAGAACCAAATGAACTCATACCATTTGCAGCAGCGTGGGTGCAGCAGTAGATGATCTCACTGATTCTGGTAGAGACAGCAAGACACACATCGCAGGATATCTCTTATATGTGCAGTCTAAATAGGGATACAAAGGAAACACAGGGTTCACAGAGGGAAGAAAGAAGCGTGGAGTTCTCAGAGGGGGAAATTGGAGACCGGGGAAGGGTGAAGTGGGAGGTTGGGATTCACAGAAACACACTTAACGTATGAAAAAGTGCTCATCAAGGGCGACCCACCCGGAAGCACAGGGAACACTACAAAACATTCCTCAATCAACTAACAGGGCAAAGAATCTGAAACGCTACGGGTACAGCTACGTTTATAATTGCATCAAGCGGCTGTAGAACTCAGCAGACGCAACACTGTATATAAACTATGCTGAGAGGGAAAAGGATTGCTCAACGACAAGGCAAAGAAAGGGTTAAGAAACGCCTAGTCTGTTACCTCAGGCCTCTGTGACATCGGCCGGTGTCACACCCCTGGAGCCGCAGCAGGACTGAGTCCCACGGCTGGAGTATGCTGCTGCTGAGGGAACAAGGTAGCAGGACGTGCCACCTGACCAGCGGCCCCTCGCACCTCTACTGCCCATTCTCCCCTGCGTGGTACCACAATATCCCGATCCAACGTGGCCCTCCTACAGGTAAGCAAAGCCTGGTGCACCCAGATGATGGTGGAGCAGCTGAGAGGGAAGAGCTGTGAAGAAACGGGATCTCCACAGTTCCTGCTAGGCAGGTTCCCACCTCCAGCCCACTTCCTTAGAGTCGACCCACCTGCAAACCACAGCACCCTACGAGTAGCCCACTTGCAATCTTCCGATATGCCTGGGGTGGGGCAGTGCAGGTTAAGGGGCAGGAGGCGAGCATACGCAAGCCCTGGGGTGTGTGCTTAGCCACGTTCGACTCCCCATTTCCAATCCAACACCGGGACCCCCGCTAAGGCTTTGTTTCCCCAAGTTACCGGAGAGAACGCGGAGCAGTGCTGCCGCCTTGTGGCACACTGCCGTAACAACCTTACAAACTGTGCCGAAGGGCTCCTATCACTCACAAGGCCTGCGGCCGGCGGCTTTGCAAACACAACCCTGCCCTCAAGAAATATCCTGGGCTAGGTAATCTGAAACGAATTCAAATCAGGCCCGACTCTCAGGCAGAAACCTTACAAGACCTCAGTGGTACTCACGCGCGTTTTAGAAAACAGCACATTCAAATGAAAAGATGCTCAGCATCTGTCTTGATTAGAGAGTGCAAGGGAAGCTAGACGAGGGTTTCCCTGGCTGCAGTCCTCACAAACCCTAAAAGCGTTAGTGCTCAAGAGGGCATGCCCAACAGAGAAGCCTACTATTGCTGTGGCTGGCATTGTAAATTGGTAACAGCCGGTAGGAAGATCAGTAGGCAAGTTCCTTACCAGACTAAACACTGGAGGGACCACGAGATTGGGCAACCCCGCTGCAGGTCGGATAACCAGAGACTAGCATCATTGGAAGGAAGCACTTGCACCCCAGCGGTCGTTGTGGTACCCTTTACCACAGCCAAGACACGCAAACGCACGAAATATCGAACGAGGGGTGAATGGAGAAACGTGTTCTGCTACCTACACTCCCTCGACTACCACTCGTCCACAGAACCAAATGAACTCATACCATTTGCAGCAGCGTGGGTGCAGCAGTAGATGATCTCACTGATTCTGGTAGAGACAGCAAGACACATATCGCAGGATATCTCTTATATGTGCAGTCTAAATAGGGATACAAAGGAAACACAGGGTTCACAGAGGGAAGAAAGAAGCGTGGAGTTCTCAGAGGGGGAAATTGGAGACCGGGGAAGGGTGAAGTGGGAGGTTGGGATTCACAGAAACACACTTAACGTATGAAAAAGTGCTCATCAAGGGCGACCCACCCGGAAGCACAGGGAACGCTACAAAACATTCCTCAATCAACTAACAGGGCAAAGAATCTGAAACGCTACGGGTACAGCTACGTTTATAATTGCATCAAGCGGCTGTAGAACTCAGCAGACGCAACACTGTATATAAACTATGCTGAGAGGGAAAAGGATTGCTCAACGACAAGGCAAAGAAAGGGTTAAGAAACGCCTAGTCTGTTACCTCAGGCCTCTGTGACATCGGCCGGTGTCACATCCCTGGAGCCTCAGCAGGCCTGCGTCCCACGGCTGGAGTATGCTGCTGCTGAGGGAACAAGGTAGCAGGACGTGCCACCTGACCAGCGGCCCCTCGCACCTCTACTGCCCATTCTCCCCTGCGTGGTACCACAATATCCCGATCCAACGTGGCCCTCCTACAGGTAAGCAAAGCCTGGTGCACCCAGATGATGGTGGAGCAGCTGAGAGGGAAGAGCTGTGAGGAAACGGGATCTCCATAGCTCCTGCTAGACAGGTTCCCACCTCTAGCCCACTTCCTTAGAGTCGACCCACCTGCGAACCACGGCACCCTCCGAGTAGCCCACTTGCAAGTCTTCCCATATGCCTGGGGTGGGGCAGTGCAGGTTAAGGGGCAGGAGGCGAGCATACGCAAGCCCTGGGGTGTGTGCTTAGCCACGTTCGACTCCCCATTTCCAATCCAACACCGGGACCCCCGCTAAGGCTTTGTTTCCCCAAGTTACCGGAGAGAACGCGGACCAGTGCTGCCGCCTTGTGGCACACTGCCGTAACAACCTTACAAACTGTGCCGAAGGGCTCCTATCACTCACAAGGCCTGCGGCCGGCGGCTTTGCAAACACAACCCTGCCCTCAAGAAATATCCTGGGCTAGGTAATCTGAAACGAATTCAAATCAGGCCCGACTCTCAGGCAGAAACCTTACAAGACCTCAGTGGTACTCACGCGCGTTTTAGAAAACAGCACATTCAAATGAAAAGATGCTCAGCATCTGTCTTGATTAGAGAGTGCAAGGGAAGCTAGACGAGGGTTTCCCTGGCTGCAGTCCTCACAAACCCTAAAAGCGTAAGTGCTCAAGAGGGCATGCCCAACAGAGAAGCCTACTATTGCTGTGGCTGGCATTGTAAATTGGTAACAGCCGGTAGGAAGATCAGTAGGCAAGTTCCTTACCAGACTAAACACTGGAGGGACCACGAGATTGGGCAACCCCGCTGCAGGTCGGATAACCAGAGACTAGCATCATTGGAAGGAAGCACTTGCACCCCAGCGGTCGTTGTGGTACCCTTTACCACAGCCAAGACACGCAAACGCACGAAATATCGAACGAGGGGTGAATGGAGAAAGGTGTTCTGCTACCTACACTCCCCCGACTACCACTCGTCCACAGAACCAAATGAACTCATACCATTTGCAGCAGCGTGGGTGCAGCAGTAGATGATCTCACTGATTCTGGTACAGACAGCAAGACACATATCGCAGGATATCTCTTATATGTGCAGTCTAAATAGGGATACAAAGGAAACACAGGGTTCACAGAGGGAAGAAAGAAGCGTGGAGTTCTCAGAGGGGGAAATTGGAGACCGGGGAAGGGTGAAGTGGGAGGTTGGGATTCACAGAAACACACTTAACGTATCAAAAAGTGCTCATCAAGGGCGACCCACACGGAAGCACAGGGAACGCTACAAAACATCCCTCAATCAACTAACAGGGCAAAGAATCTGAAACGCTACGGGTACAGCTACGTTTATAATTGCAACAAGCGGCTGTAGAACTCAGCAGACGCAACACTGTATGTAAACTATGCTGAGAGGGAAAAGGACTGTTCAACGACAAGGCAAAGAAGGGGTTAAGAAACGCCTAGTCTGTTACCTCAGGCCTCTGTGACATCGGCCGGTGTCACACCCCTGGAGCCTCAGCAGGCCTGCGTCCCACGGCTGGAGTATGCTGCTGCTGAGGGAACAAGGTAGCAGGACGTGCCACCTGACCAGCGGCCCCTCGCACCTCTACTGCCCATTCTCCCCTGCGTGGTACCACAATATCCCGATCCAACGTGGCCCTCCTACAGGTAAGCAAAGCCTGGTGCACCCAGATGATGGTGGAGCAGCTGAGAGGGAAGAGCTGTGAGGAAACGGGATCTCCATAGCTCCTGCTAGACAGGTTCCCACCTCTAGCCCACTTCCTTAGAGTCGACCCACCTGCGAACCACGGCACCCTCCGAGTAGCCCACTTGCAAGTCTTCCCATATGCCTGGGGTGGGGCAGTGCAGGTTAAGGGGCAGGAGGCGAGCATACGCAAGCCCTGGGGTGTGTGCTTAGCCACGTTCGACTCCCCATTTCCAATCCAACACCGGGACCCCCGCTAAGGCTTTGTTTCCCCAAGTTACCGGAGAGAACGCGGAGCAGTGCTGCCGCCTTGTGGCACACTGCCGTAACAACCTTACAAACTGTGCCGAAGGGCTCCTATCACTCACAAGGCCTGCGGCCGGCGGCTTTGCAAACACAACCCTGCCCTCAAGAAATATCCTGGGCTAGGTAATCTGAAACGAATTCAAATCAGGCCCGACTCTCAGGCACAAACCTTACAAGACCTCAGTGGTACTCACGCGCGTTTTAGAAAACAGCACATTCAAATGAAAAGATGCTCAGCATCTGTCTTGATTAGAGAGTGCAAGGGAAGCTAGACGAGGGTTTCCCTGGCTGCAGTCCTCACAAACCCTAAAAGCGTAAGTGCTCAAGAGGGCATGCCCAACAGAGAAGCCTACTATTGCTGTGGCTGGCATTGTAAATTGGTAACAGCCGGTAGGAAGATCAGTAGGCAAGTTCCTTACCAGACTAAACACTGGAGGGACCACGAGATTGGGCAACCCCGCTGCAGGTCGGATAACCAGAGACTAGCATCATTGGAAGGAAGCACTTGCACCCCAGCGGTCGTTGTGGTACCCTTTACCACAGCCAAGACACGCAAACGCACGAAATATCGAACGAGGGGTGAATGGAGAAAGGTGTTCTGCTACCTACACTCCCTCGACTACCACTCGTCCACAGAACCAAATGAACTCATACCATTTGCAGCAGCGTGGGTGCAGCAGTAGATGATCTCACTGATTCTGGTACAGACAGCAAGACACATATCGCAGGATATCTCTTATATGTGCAGTCTAAATAGGGATACAAAGGAAACACAGGGTTCACAGAGGGAAGAAAGAAGCGTGGAGTTCTCAGAGGGGGAAATTGGAGACCGGGGAAGGGTGAAGTGGGAGGTTGGGATTCACAGAAACACACTTAACGTATCAAAAAGTGCTCATCAAGGGCGACCCACACGGAAGCACAGGGAACGCTACAAAACATCCCTCAATCAACTAACAGGGCAAAGAATCAGAAACGCTACGGGTACAGCTACGTTTATAATTGCAACAAGCGGCTGTAGAACTCAGCAGACGCAACACTGTATGTAAACTATGCTGAGAGGGAAAAGGATTGCTCAACGACAAGGCAAAGAAAGGGTTAAGAAACGCCTAGTCTGTTACCTCAGGCCTCTGTGACATCGGCCGGTGTCACATCCCTGGAGCCTCAGCAGGCCTGCGTCCCACGGCTGGAGTATGCTGCTGCTGAGGGAACAAGGTAGCAGGACGTGCCACCTGACCAGCGGCCCCTCGCACCTCTACTGCCCATTCTCCCCTGCGTGGTACCACAATATCCCGATCCAACGTGGCCCTCCTACAGGTAAGCAAAGCCTGGTGCACCCAGATGATGGTGGAGCAGCTGAGAGGGAAGAGCTGTGAGGAAACGGGATCTCCATAGCTCCTGCTAGACAGGTTCCCACCTCTAGCCCACTTCCTTAGAGTCGACCCACCTGCGAACCACGGCACCCTCCGAGTAGCCCACTTGCAAGTCTTCCGATATGCCTGGGGTGGGGCAGTGCAGGTTAAGGGGCAGGAGGCGAGCATACGCAAGCCCTGGGGTGTGTGCTTAGCCACGTTCGACTCCCCATTTCCAATCCAACACCGGGACCCCCGCTAAGGCTTTGTTTCCCCAAGTTACCGGAGAGAACGCGGAGCAGTGCTGCCGCCTTGTGACACACTGCCGTAACAACCTTACAAACTGTGCCGAAGGGCTCCTATCACTCACAAGGCCTGCGGCCGGCAGCTTTGCAAACACAACCCTGCCCTCAAGAAATATCCTGGGCTAGGTAATCTGAAACGAATTCAAATCAGGCCCGACTCTCAGGCAGAAACCTTACAAGACCTCAGTGGTACTCACGCGCGTTTTAGAAAACAGCACATTCAAATGAAAAGATGCTCAGCATCTGTCTTGATTAGAGAGTGCAAGGGAAGCTAGACGAGGGTTTCCCTGGCTGCAGTCCTCACAAACCCTAAAAGCGTTAGTGCTCAAGAGGGCATGCCCAACAGAGAAGCCTACTATTGCTGTGGCTGGCATTGTAAATTGGTAACAGCCGGTAGGAAGATCAGTAGGCAAGTTCCTTACCAGACTAAACACTGGAGGGACCACGAGATTGGGCAACCCCGCTGCAGGTCGGATAACCAGAGACTAGCATCATTGGAAGGAAGCACTTGCACCCCAGCGGTCGTTGTGGTACCCTTTACCACAGCCAAGACACGCAAACGCACGAAATATCGAACGAGGGGTGAATGGAGAAACGTGTTCTGCTACCTACACTCCCTCGACTACCACTCGTCCACAGAACCAAATGAACTCATACCATTTGCAGCAGCGTGGGTGCAGCAGTAGATGATCTCACTGATTCTGGTAGAGACAGCAAGACACACATCGCAGGATATCTCTTATATGTGCAGTCTAAATAGGGATACAAAGGAAACACAGGGTTCACAGAGGGAAGAAAGAAGCGTGGAGTTCTCAGAGGGGGAAATTGGAGACCGGGGAAGGGTGAAGTGGGAGGTTGGGATTCACAGAAACACACTTAACGTATCAAAAAGTGCTCATCAAGGGCGACCCACCCGGAAGCACAGGGAACACTACAAAACATTCCTCAATCAACTAACAGGGCAAAGAATCTGAAACGCTACGGGTACAGCTACGTTTATAATTGCATCAAGCGGCTGTAGAACTCAGCAGACGCAACACTGTATATAAACTATGCTGAGAGGGAAAAGGATTGCTCAACGACAAGGCAAAGAAAGGGTTAAGAAACGCCTAGTCTGTTACCTCAGGCCTCTGTGACATCGGCCGGTGTCACACCCCTGGAGCCGCAGCAGGACTGAGTCCCACGGCTGGAGTATGCTGCTGCTGAGGGAACAAGGTAGCAGGACGTGCCACCTGACCAGCGGCCCCTCGCACCTCTACTGCCCATTCTCCCCTGCGTGGTACCACAATATCCCGATCCAACGTGGCCCTCCTACAGGTAAGCAAAGCCTGGTGCACCCAGATGATGGTGGAGCAGCTGAGAGGGAAGAGCTGTGAAGAAACGGGATCTCCACAGTTCCTGCTAGGCAGGTTCCCACCTCCAGCCCACTTCCTTAGAGTCGACCCACCTGCAAACCACAGCACCCTACGAGTAGCCCACTTGCAATCTTCCGATATGCCTGGGGTGGGGCAGTGCAGGTTAAGGGGCAGGAGGCGAGCATACGCAAGCCCTGGGGTGTGTGCTTAGCCACGTTCGACTCCCCATTTCCAATCCAACACCGGGACCCCCGCTAAGGCTTTGTTTCCCCAAGTTACCGGAGAGAACGCGGAGCAGTGCTGCCGCCTTGTGGCACACTGCCGTAACAACCTTACAAACTGTGCCGAAGGGCTCCTATCACTCACAAGGCCTGCGGCCGGCGGCTTTGCAAACACAACCCTGCCCTCAAGAAATATCCTGGGCTAGGTAATCTGAAACGAATTCAAATCAGGCCCGACTCTCAGGCAGAAACCTTACAAGACCTCAGTGGTACTCACGCGCGTTTTAGAAAACAGCACATTCAAATGAAAAGATGCTCAGCATCTGTCTTGATTAGAGAGTGCAAGGGAAGCTAGACGAGGGTTTCCCTGGCTGCAGTCCTCACAAACCCTAAAAGCGTTAGTGCTCAAGAGGGCATGCCCAACAGAGAAGCCTACTATTGCTGTGGCTGGCATTGTAAATTGGTAACAGCCGGTAGGAAGATCAGTAGGCAAGTTCCTTACCAGACTAAACACTGGAGGGACCACGAGATTGGGCAACCCCGCTGCAGGTCGGATAACCAGAGACTAGCATCATTGGAAGGAAGCACTTGCACCCCAGCGGTCGTTGTGGTACCCTTTACCACAGCCAAGACACGCAAACGCACGAAATATCGAACGAGGGGTGAATGGAGAAACGTGTTCTGCTACCTACACTCCCTCGACTACCACTCGTCCACAGAACCAAATGAACTCATACCATTTGCAGCAGCGTGGGTGCAGCAGTAGATGATCTCACTGATTCTGGTAGAGACAGCAAGACACATATCGCAGGATATCTCTTATATGTGCAGTCTAAATAGGGATACAAAGGAAACACAGGGTTCACAGAGGGAAGAAAGAAGCGTGGAGTTCTCAGAGGGGGAAATTGGAGACCGGGGAAGGGTGAAGTGGGAGGTTGGGATTCACAGAAACACACTTAACGTATGAAAAAGTGCTCATCAAGGGCGACCCACCCGGAAGCACAGGGAACGCTACAAAACATTCCTCAATCAACTAACAGGGCAAAGAATCTGAAACGCTACGGGTACAGCTACGTTTATAATTGCATCAAGCGGCTGTAGAACTCAGCAGACGCAACACTGTATATAAACTATGCTGAGAGGGAAAAGGATTGCTCAACGACAAGGCAAAGAAAGGGTTAAGAAACGCCTAGTCTGTTACCTCAGGCCTCTGTGACATCGGCCGGTGTCACATCCCTGGAGCCTCAGCAGGCCTGCGTCCCACGGCTGGAGTATGCTGCTGCTGAGGGAACAAGGTAGCAGGACGTGCCACCTGACCAGCGGCCCCTCGCACCTCTACTGCCCATTCTCCCCTGCGTGGTACCACAATATCCCGATCCAACGTGGCCCTCCTACAGGTAAGCAAAGCCTGGTGCACCCAGATGATGGTGGAGCAGCTGAGAGGGAAGAGCTGTGAGGAAACGGGATCTCCATAGCTCCTGCTAGACAGGTTCCCACCTCTAGCCCACTTCCTTAGAGTCGACCCACCTGCGAACCACGGCACCCTCCGAGTAGCCCACTTGCAAGTCTTCCCATATGCCTGGGGTGGGGCAGTGCAGGTTAAGGGGCAGGAGGCGAGCATACGCAAGCCCTGGGGTGTGTGCTTAGCCACGTTCGACTCCCCATTTCCAATCCAACACCGGGACCCCCGCTAAGGCTTTGTTTCCCCAAGTTACCGGAGAGAACGCGGAGCAGTGCTGCCGCCTTGTGGCACACTGCCGTAACAACCTTACAAACTGTGCCGAAGGGCTCCTATCACTCACAAGGCCTGCGGCCGGCGGCTTTGCAAACACAACCCTGCCCTCAAGAAATATCCTGGGCTAGGTAATCTGAAACGAATTCAAATCAGGCCCGACTCTCAGGCAGAAACCTTACAAGACCTCAGTGGTACTCACGCGCGTTTTAGAAAACAGCACATTCAAATGAAAAGATGCTCAGCATCTGTCTTGATTAGAGAGTGCAAGGGAAGCTAGACGAGGGTTTCCCTGGCTGCAGTCCTCACAAACCCTAAAAGCGTAAGTGCTCAAGAGGGCATGCCCAACAGAGAAGCCTACTATTGCTGTGGCTGGCATTGTAAATTGGTAACAGCCGGTAGGAAGATCAGTAGGCAAGTTCCTTACCAGACTAAACACTGGAGGGACCACGAGATTGGGCAACCCCGCTGCAGGTCGGATAACCAGAGACTAGCATCATTGGAAGGAAGCACTTGCACCCCAGCGGTCGTTGTGGTACCCTTTACCACAGCCAAGACACGCAAACGCACGAAATATCGAACGAGGGGTGAATGGAGAAAGGTGTTCTGCTACCTACACTCCCCCGACTACCACTCGTCCACAGAACCAAATGAACTCATACCATTTGCAGCAGCGTGGGTGCAGCAGTAGATGATCTCACTGATTCTGGTACAGACAGCAAGACACATATCGCAGGATATCTCTTATATGTGCAGTCTAAATAGGGATACAAAGGAAACACAGGGTTCACAGAGGGAAGAAAGAAGCGTGGAGTTCTCAGAGGGGGAAATTGGAGACCGGGGAAGGGTGAAGTGGGAGGTTGGGATTCACAGAAACACACTTAACGTATCAAAAAGTGCTCATCAAGGGCGACCCACACGGAAGCACAGGGAACGCTACAAAACATCCCTCAATCAACTAACAGGGCAAAGAATCTGAAACGCTACGGGTACAGCTACGTTTATAATTGCAACAAGCGGCTGTAGAACTCAGCAGACGCAACACTGTATGTAAACTATGCTGAGAGGGAAAAGGACTGTTCAACGACAAGGCAAAGAAGGGGTTAAGAAACGCCTAGTCTGTTACCTCAGGCCTCTGTGACATCGGCCGGTGTCACACCCCTGGAGCCTCAGCAGGCCTGCGTCCCACGGCTGGAGTATGCTGCTGCTGAGGGAACAAGGTAGCAGGACGTGCCACCTGACCAGCGGCCCCTCGCACCTCTACTGCCCATTCTCCCCTGCGTGGTACCACAATATCCCGATCCAACGTGGCCCTCCTACAGGTAAGCAAAGCCTGGTGCACCCAGATGATGGTGGAGCAGCTGAGAGGGAAGAGCTGTGAGGAAACGGGATCTCCATAGCTCCTGCTAGACAGGTTCCCACCTCTAGCCCACTTCCTTAGAGTCGACCCACCTGCGAACCACGGCACCCTCCGAGTAGCCCACTTGCAAGTCTTCCCATATGCCTGGGGTGGGGCAGTGCAGGTTAAGGGGCAGGAGGCGAGCATACGCAAGCCCTGGGGTGTGTGCTTAGCCACGTTCGACTCCCCATTTCCAATCCAACACCGGGACCCCCGCTAAGGCTTTGTTTCCCCAAGTTACCGGAGAGAACGCGGAGCAGTGCTGCCGCCTTGTGGCACACTGCCGTAACAACCTTACAAACTGTGCCGAAGGGCTCCTATCACTCACAAGGCCTGCGGCCGGCGGCTTTGCAAACACAACCCTGCCCTCAAGAAATATCCTGGGCTAGGTAATCTGAAACGAATTCAAATCAGGCCCGACTCTCAGGCAGAAACCTTACAAGACCTCAGTGGTACTCACGCGCGTTTTAGAAAACAGCACATTCAAATGAAAAGATGCTCAGCATCTGTCTTGATTAGAGAGTGCAAGGGAAGCTAGACGAGGGTTTCCCTGGCTGCAGTCCTCACAAACCCTAAAAGCGTAAGTGCTCAAGAGGGCATGCCCAACAGAGAAGCCTACTATTGCTGTGGCTGGCATTGTAAATTGGTAACAGCCGGTAGGAAGATCAGTAGGCAAGTTCCTTACCAGACTAAACACTGGAGGGACCACGAGATTGGGCAACCCCGCTGCAGGTCGGATAACCAGAGACTAGCATCATTGGAAGGAAGCACTTGCACCCCAGCGGTCGTTGTGGTACCCTTTACCACAGCCAAGACACACAAACGCACGAAATATCGAACGAGGGGTGAATGGAGAAACGTGTTCTGCTACCTACACTCCCTCGACTACCACTCGTCCACAGAACCAAATGAACTCATACCATTTGCAGCAGCGTGGGTGCAGCAGTAGATGATCTCACTGATTCTGGTACAGACAGCAAGACACATATCGCAGGATATCTCTTATATGTGCAGTCTAAATAGGGATACAAAGGAAACACAGGGTTCACAGAGGGAAGAAAGAAGCGTGGAGTTCTCAGAGGGGGAAATTGGAGACCGGGGAAGGGTGAAGTGGGAGGTTGGGATTCACAGAAACACACTTAACGTATCAAAAGGTGCTCATCAAGGGCGACCCACACGGAAGCACAGGGAACGCTACAAAACATCCCTCAATCAACTAACAGGGCAAAGAATCTGAAACGCTACGGGTACAGCTACGTTTATAATTGCAACAAGCGGCTGTAGAACTCAGCAGACGCAACACTGTATGTAAACTATGCTGAGAGGGAAAAGGACTGTTCAACGACAAGGCAAAGAAGGGGTTAAGAAACGCCTAGTCTGTTACCTCAGGCCTCTGTGACATCGGCCGGTGTCACACCCCTGGAGCCGCAGCAGGACTGAGTCCCACGGCTGGAGTATGCTGCTGCTGAGGGAACAAGGTAGCAGGACGTGCCACCTGACCAGCGGCCCCTCGGACCTCTACTGCCCATTCTCCCCTGCGTGGTACCACAATATCCCGATCCAACGTGGCCCTCCTACAGGTAAGCAAAGCCTGGTGCACCCAGATGATGGTGGAGCAGCTGAGAGGGAAGAGCTGTGAGGAAACGGGATCTCCATAGCTCCTGCTAGACAGGTTCCCACCTCTAGCCCACTTCCTTAGAGTCGACCCACCTGCGAACCACGGCACCCTCCGAGTAGCCCACTTGCAAGTCTTCCGATATGCCTGGGGTGGGGCAGTGCAGGTTAAGGGGCAGGAGGCGAGCATACGCAAGCCCTGGGGTGTGTGCTTAGCCACGTTCGACTCCCCATTTCCAATCCAACACCGGGACCCCCGCTAAGGCTTTGTTTCCCCAAGTTACCGGAGAGAACGCGGAGCAGTGCTGCCGCCTTGTGGCACACTGCCGTAACAACCTTACAAACTGTGCCGAAGGGCTCCTATCACTCACAAGGCCTGCGGCCGGCGGCTTTGCAAACACAACCCTGCCCTCAAGAAATATCCTGGGCTAGGTAATCTGAAACGAATTCAAATCAGGCCCGACTCTCAGGCAGAAACCTTACAAGACCTCAGTGGTACTCACGCGCGTTTTAGAAAACAGCACATTCAAATGAAAAGATGCTCAGCATCTGTCTTGATTAGAGAGTGCAAGGGAAGCTAGACGAGGGTTTCCCTGGCTGCAGTCCTCACAAACCCTAAAAGCGTAAGTGCTCAAGAGGGCATGCCCAACAGAGAAGCCTACTATTGCTGTGGCTGGCATTGTAAATTGGTAACAGCCGGTAGGAAGATCAGTAGGCAAGTTCCTTACCAGACTAAACACTGGAGGGACCACGAGATTGGGCAACCCCGCTGCAGGTCGGATAACCAGAGACTAGCATCATTGGAAGGAAGCACTTGCACCCCAGCGGTCGTTGTGGTACCCTTTACCACAGCCAAGACACGCAAACGCACGAAATATCGAACGAGGGGTGAATGGAGAAAGGTGTTCTGCTACCTACACTCCCTCGACTACCACTCGTCCACAGAACCAAATGAACTCATACCATTTGCAGCAGCGTGGGTGCAGCAGTAGATGATCTCACTGATTCTGGTACAGACAGCAAGACACATATCGCAGGATATCTCTTATATGTGCAGTCTAAATAGGGATACAAAGGAAACACAGGGTTCACAGAGGGAAGAAAGAAGCGTGGAGTTCTCAGAGGGGGAAATTGGAGACCGGGGAAGGGTGAAGTGGGAGGTTGGGATTCACAGAAACACACTTAACGTATCAAAAAGTGCTCATCAAGGGCGACCCACACGGAAGCACAGGGAACGCTACAAAACATCCCTCAATCAACTAACAGGGCAAAGAATCTGAAACGCTACGGGTACAGCTACGTTTATAATTGCAACAAGCGGCTGTAGAACTCAGCAGACGCAACACTGTATGTAAACTATGCTGAGAGGGAAAAGGATTGCTCAACGACAAGGCAAAGAAAGGGTTAAGAAACGCCTAGTCTGTTACCTCAGGCCTCTGTGACATCGGCCGGTGTCACATCCCTGGAGCCTCAGCAGGCCTGCGTCCCACGGCTGGAGTATGCTGCTGCTGAGGGAACAAGGTAGCAGGACGTGCCACCTGACCAGCGGCCCCTCGCACCTCTACTGCCCATTCTCCCCTGCGTGGTACCACAATATCCCGATCCAACGTGGCCCTCCTACAGGTAAGCAAAGCCTGGTGCACCCAGATGATGGTGGAGCAGCTGAGAGGGAAGAGCTGTGAGGAAACGGGATCTCCATAGCTCCTGCTAGACAGGTTCCCACCTCTAGCCCACTTCCTTAGAGTCGACCCACCTGCGAACCACGGCACCCTCCGAGTAGCCCACTTGCAAGTCTTCCCATATGCCTGGGGTGGGGCAGTGCAGGTTAAGGGGCAGGAGGCGAGCATACGCAAGCCCTGGGGTGTGTGCTTAGCCACGTTCGACTCCCCATTTCCAATCCAACACCGGGACCCCCGCTAAGGCTTTGTTTCCCCAAGTTACCGGAGAGAACGCGGAGCAGTGCTGCCGCCTTGTGGCACACTGCCGTAACAACCTTACAAACTGTGCCGAAGGGCTCCTATCACTCACAAGGCCTGCGGCCGGCGGCTTTGCAAACACAACCCTGCCCTCAAGAAATATCCTGGGCTAGGTAATCTGAAACGAATTCAAATCAGGCCCGACTCTCAGGCAGAAACCTTACAAGACCTCAGTGGTACTCACGCGCGTTTTAGAAAACAGCACATTCAAATGAAAAGATGCTCAGCATCTGTCTTGATTAGAGAGTGCAAGGGAAGCTAGACGAGGGTTTCCCTGGCTGCAGTCCTCACAAACCCTAAAAGCGTTAGTGCTCAAGAGGGCATGCCCAACAGAGAAGGCTACTATTGCTGTGGCTGGCATTGTAAATTGGTAACAGCCGGTAGGAAGATCAGTAGGCAAGTTCCTTACCAGACTAAACACTGGAGGGACCACGAGATTGGGCAACCCCGCTGCAGGTCGGATAACCAGAGACTAGCATCATTGGAAGGAAGCACTTGCACCCCAGCGGTCGTTGTGGTACCCTTTACCACAGCCAAGACACGCAAACGCACGAAATATCGAACGAGGGGTGAATGGAGAAAGGTGTTCTGCTACCTACACTCCCCCGACTACCACTCGTCCACAGAACCAAATGAACTCATACCATTTGCAGCAGCGTGGGTGCAGCAGTAGATGATCTCACTGATTCTGGTACAGACAGCAAGACACATATCGCAGGATATCTCTTATATGTGCAGTCTAAATAGGGATACAAAGGAAACACAGGGTTCACAGAGGGAAGAAAGAAGCGTGGAGTTCTCAGAGGGGGAAATTGGAGACCGGGGAAGGGTGAAGTGGGAGGTTGGGATTCACAGAAACACACTTAACGTATCAAAAAGTGCTCATCAAGGGCGACCCACACGGAAGCACAGGGAACGCTACAAAACATCCCTCAATCAACTAACAGGGCAAAGAATCTGAAACGCTACGGGTACAGCTACGTTTATAATTGCAACAAGCGGCTGTAGAACTCAGCAGACGCAACACTGTATGTAAACTATGCTGAGAGGGAAAAGGACTGTTCAACGACAAGGCAAAGAAGGGGTTAAGAAACGCCTAGTCTGTTACCTCAGGCCTCTGTGACATCGGCCGGTGTCACACCCCTGGAGCCGCAGCAGGCCTGCGTCCCACGGCTGGAGTATGCTGCTGCTGAGGGAACAAGGTAGCAGGACGTGCCACCTGACCAGCGGCCCCTCGCACCTCTACTGCCCATTCTCCCCTGCGTGGTACCACAATATCCCGATCCAACGTGGCCCTCCTACAGGTAAGCAAAGCCTGGTGCACCCAGATGATGGTGGAGCAGCTGAGAGGGAAGAGCTGTGAGGAAACGGGATCTCCATAGCTCCTGCTAGACAGGTTCCCACCTCTAGCCCACTTCCTTAGAGTCGACCCACCTGCGAACCACGGCACCCTCCGAGTAGCCCACTTGCAAGTCTTCCGATATGCCTGGGGTGGGGCAGTGCAGGTTAAGGGGCAGGAGGCGAGCATACGCAAGCCCTGGGGTGTGTGCTTAGCCACGTTCGACTCCCCATTTCCAATCCAACACCGGGACCCCCGCTAAGGCTTTGTTTCCCCAAGTTACCGGAGAGAACGCGGAGCAGTGCTGCCGCCTTGTGGCACACTGCCGTAACAACCTTACAAACTGTGCCGAAGGGCTCCTATCACTCACAAGGCCTGCGGCCGGCGGCTTTGCAAACACAACCCTGCCCTCAAGAAATATCCTGGGCTAGGTAATCTGAAACGAATTCAAATCAGGCCCGACTCTCAGGCAGAAACCTTACAAGACCTCAGTGGTACTCACGCGCGTTTTAGAAAACAGCACATTCAAATGAAAAGATGCTCAGCATCTGTCTTGATTAGAGAGTGCAAGGGAAGCTAGACGAGGGTTTCCCTGGCTGCAGTCCTCACAAACCCTAAAAGCGTAAGTGCTCAAGAGGGCATGCCCAACAGAGAAGCCTACTATTGCTGTGGCTGGCATTGTAAATTGGTAACAGCCGGTAGGAAGATCAGTAGGCAAGTTCCTTACCAGACTAAACACTGGAGGGACCACGAGATTGGGCAACCCCGCTGCAGGTCGGATAACCAGAGACTAGCATCATTGGAAGGAAGCACTTGCACCCCAGCGGTCGTTGTGGTACCCTTTACCACAGCCAAGACACACAAACGCACGAAATATCGAACGAGGGGTGAATGGAGAAACGTGTTCTGCTACCTACACTCCCTCGACTACCACTCGTCCACAGAACCAAATGAACTCATACCATTTGCAGCAGCGTGGGTGCAGCAGTAGATGATCTCACTGATTCTGGTACAGACAGCAAGACACATATCGCAGGATATCTCTTATATGTGCAGTCTAAATAGGGATACAAAGGAAACACAGGGTTCACAGAGGGAAGAAAGAAGCGTGGAGTTCTCAGAGGGGGAAATTGGAGACCGGGGAAGGGTGAAGTGGGAGGTTGGGATTCACAGAAACACACTTAACGTATCAAAAGGTGCTCATCAAGGGCGACCCACACGGAAGCACAGGGAACGCTACAAAACATCCCTCAATCAACTAACAGGGCAAAGAATCTGAAACGCTACGGGTACAGCTACGTTTATAATTGCAACAAGCGGCTGTAGAACTCAGCAGACGCAACACTGTATGTAAACTATGCTGAGAGGGAAAAGGACTGTTCAACGACAAGGCAAAGAAGGGGTTAAGAAACGCCTAGTCTGTTACCTCAGGCCTCTGTGACATCGGCCGGTGTCACACCCCTGGAGCCGCAGCAGGACTGAGTCCCACGGCTGGAGTATGCTGCTGCTGAGGGAACAAGGTAGCAGGACGTGCCACCTGACCAGCGGCCCCTCGGACCTCTACTGCCCATTCTCCCCTGCGTGGTACCACAATATCCCGATCCAACGTGGCCCTCCTACAGGTAAGCAAAGCCTGGTGCACCCAGATGATGGTGGAGCAGCTGAGAGGGAAGAGCTGTGAGGAAACGGGATCTCCATAGCTCCTGCTAGACAGGTTCCCACCTCTAGCCCACTTCCTTAGAGTCGACCCACCTGCGAACCACGGCACCCTCCGAGTAGCCCACTTGCAAGTCTTCCGATATGCCTGGGGTGGGGCAGTGCAGGTTAAGGGGCAGGAGGCGAGCATACGCAAGCCCTGGGGTGTGTGCTTAGCCACGTTCGACTCCCCATTTCCAATCCAACACCGGGACCCCCGCTAAGGCTTTGTTTCCCCAAGTTACCGGAGAGAACGCGGAGCAGTGCTGCCGCCTTGTGGCACACTGCCGTAACAACCTTACAAACTGTGCCGAAGGGCTCCTATCACTCACAAGGCCTGCGGCCGGCGGCTTTGCAAACACAACCCTGCCCTCAAGAAATATCCTGGGCTAGGTAATCTGAAACGAATTCAAATCAGGCCCGACTCTCAGGCAGAAACCTTACAAGACCTCAGTGGTACTCACGCGCGTTTTAGAAAACAGCACATTCAAATGAAAAGATGCTCAGCATCTGTCTTGATTAGAGAGTGCAAGGGAAGCTAGACGAGGGTTTCCCTGGCTGCAGTCCTCACAAACCCTAAAAGCGTAAGTGCTCAAGAGGGCATGCCCAACAGAGAAGCCTACTATTGCTGTGGCTGGCATTGTAAATTGGTAACAGCCGGTAGGAAGATCAGTAGGCAAGTTCCTTACCAGACTAAACACTGGAGGGACCACGAGATTGGGCAACCCCGCTGCAGGTCGGATAACCAGAGACTAGCATCATTGGAAGGAAGCACTTGCACCCCAGCGGTCGTTGTGGTACCCTTTACCACAGCCAAGACACGCAAACGCACGAAATATCGAACGAGGGGTGAATGGAGAAAGGTGTTCTGCTACCTACACTCCCTCGACTACCACTCGTCCACAGAACCAAATGAACTCATACCATTTGCAGCAGCGTGGGTGCAGCAGTAGATGATCTCACTGATTCTGGTACAGACAGCAAGACACATATCGCAGGATATCTCTTATATGTGCAGTCTAAATAGGGATACAAAGGAAACACAGGGTTCACAGAGGGAAGAAAGAAGCGTGGAGTTCTCAGAGGGGGAAATTGGAGACCGGGGAAGGGTGAAGTGGGAGGTTGGGATTCACAGAAACACACTTAACGTATCAAAAAGTGCTCATCAAGGGCGACCCACACGGAAGCACAGGGAACGCTACAAAACATCCCTCAATCAACTAACAGGGCAAAGAATCTGAAACGCTACGGGTACAGCTACGTTTATAATTGCAACAAGCGGCTGTAGAACTCAGCAGACGCAACACTGTATGTAAACTATGCTGAGAGGGAAAAGGATTGCTCAACGACAAGGCAAAGAAAGGGTTAAGAAACGCCTAGTCTGTTACCTCAGGCCTCTGTGACATCGGCCGGTGTCACATCCCTGGAGCCTCAGCAGGCCTGCGTCCCACGGCTGGAGTATGCTGCTGCTGAGGGAACAAGGTAGCAGGACGTGCCACCTGACCAGCGGCCCCTCGCACCTCTACTGCCCATTCTCCCCTGCGTGGTACCACAATATCCCGATCCAACGTGGCCCTCCTACAGGTAAGCA
Source organism: Orcinus orca (assembly GCF_937001465.1). Taxonomy (NCBI): domain Eukaryota; kingdom Metazoa; phylum Chordata; class Mammalia; order Artiodactyla; family Delphinidae; genus Orcinus; species Orcinus orca. The sequence continues at coordinate 58,985,411 of NC_064568.1, read as the reverse complement.
AAGCCTGGTGCACCCAGATGATGGTGGAGCAGCTGAGAGGGAAGAGCTGTGAGGAAACGGGATCTCCATAGCTCCTGCTAGACAGGTTCCCACCTCTAGCCCACTTCCTTAGAGTCGACCCACCTGCGAACCACGGCACCCTCCGAGTAGCCCACTTGCAAGTCTTCCCATATGCCTGGGGTGGGGCAGTGCAGGTTAAGGGGCAGGAGGCGAGCATACGCAAGCCCTGGGGTGTGTGCTTAGCCACGTTCGACTCCCCATTTCCAATCCAACACCGGGACCCCCGCTAAGGCTTTGTTTCCCCAAGTTACCGGAGAGAACGCGGAGCAGTGCTGCCGCCTTGTGGCACACTGCCGTAACAACCTTACAAACTGTGCCGAAGGGCTCCTATCACTCACAAGGCCTGCGGCCGGCGGCTTTGCAAACACAACCCTGCCCTCAAGAAATATCCTGGGCTAGGTAATCTGAAACGAATTCAAATCAGGCCCGACTCTCAGGCAGAAACCTTACAAGACCTCAGTGGTACTCACGCGCGTTTTAGAAAACAGCACATTCAAATGAAAAGATGCTCAGCATCTGTCTTGATTAGAGAGTGCAAGGGAAGCTAGACGAGGGTTTCCCTGGCTGCAGTCCTCACAAACCCTAAAAGCGTTAGTGCTCAAGAGGGCATGCCCAACAGAGAAGGCTACTATTGCTGTGGCTGGCATTGTAAATTGGTAACAGCCGGTAGGAAGATCAGTAGGCAAGTTCCTTACCAGACTAAACACTGGAGGGACCACGAGATTGGGCAACCCCGCTGCAGGTCGGATAACCAGAGACTAGCATCATTGGAAGGAAGCACTTGCACCCCAGCGGTCGTTGTGGTACCCTTTACCACAGCCAAGACACGCAAACGCACGAAATATCGAACGAGGGGTGAATGGAGAAAGGTGTTCTGCTACCTACACTCCCCCGACTACCACTCGTCCACAGAACCAAATGAACTCATACCATTTGCAGCAGCGTGGGTGCAGCAGTAGATGATCTCACTGATTCTGGTACAGACAGCAAGACACATATCGCAGGATATCTCTTATATGTGCAGTCTAAATAGGGATACAAAGGAAACACAGGGTTCACAGAGGGAAGAAAGAAGCGTGGAGTTCTCAGAGGGGGAAATTGGAGACCGGGGAAGGGTGAAGTGGGAGGTTGGGATTCACAGAAACACACTTAACGTATCAAAAAGTGCTCATCAAGGGCGACCCACACGGAAGCACAGGGAACGCTACAAAACATCCCTCAATCAACTAACAGGGCAAAGAATCTGAAACGCTACGGGTACAGCTACGTTTATAATTGCAACAAGCGGCTGTAGAACTCAGCAGACGCAACACTGTATGTAAACTATGCTGAGAGGGAAAAGGACTGTTCAACGACAAGGCAAAGAAGGGGTTAAGAAACGCCTAGTCTGTTACCTCAGGCCTCTGTGACATCGGCCGGTGTCACACCCCTGGAGCCGCAGCAGGCCTGCGTCCCACGGCTGGAGTATGCTGCTGCTGAGGGAACAAGGTAGCAGGACGTGCCACCTGACCAGCGGCCCCTCGCACCTCTACTGCCCATTCTCCCCTGCGTGGTACCACAATATCCCGATCCAACGTGGCCCTCCTACAGGTAAGCAAAGCCTGGTGCACCCAGATGATGGTGGAGCAGCTGAGAGGGAAGAGCTGTGAGGAAACGGGATCTCCATAGCTCCTGCTAGACAGGTTCCCACCTCTAGCCCACTTCCTTAGAGTCGACCCACCTGCGAACCACGGCACCCTCCGAGTAGCCCACTTGCAAGTCTTCCGATATGCCTGGGGTGGGGCAGTGCAGGTTAAGGGGCAGGAGGCGAGCATACGCAAGCCCTGGGGTGTGTGCTTAGCCACGTTCGACTCCCCATTTCCAATCCAACACCGGGACCCCCGCTAAGGCTTTGTTTCCCCAAGTTACCGGAGAGAACGCGGAGCAGTGCTGCCGCCTTGTGGCACACTGCCGTAACAACCTTACAAACTGTGCCGAAGGGCTCCTATCACTCACAAGGCCTGCGGCCGGCGGCTTTGCAAACACAACCCTGCCCTCAAGAAATATCCTGGGCTAGGTAATCTGAAACGAATTCAAATCAGGCCCGACTCTCAGGCAGAAACCTTACAAGACCTCAGTGGTACTCACGCGCGTTTTAGAAAACAGCACATTCAAATGAAAAGATGCTCAGCATCTGTCTTGATTAGAGAGTGCAAGGGAAGCTAGACGAGGGTTTCCCTGGCTGCAGTCCTCACAAACCCTAAAAGCGTAAGTGCTCAAGAGGGCATGCCCAACAGAGAAGCCTACTATTGCTGTGGCTAGCATTGTAAATTGGTAACAGCCGGTAGGAAGATCAGTAGGCAAGTTCCTTACCAGACTAAACACTGGAGGGACCACGAGATTGGGCAACCCCGCTGCAGGTCGGATAACCAGAGACTAGCATCATTGGAAGGAAGCACTTGCACCCCAGCGGTCGTTGTGGTACCCTTTACCACAGCCAAGACACGCAAACGCACGAAATATCGAACGAGGGGTGAATGGAGAAAGGTGTTCTGCTACCTACACTCCCCCGACTACCACTCGTCCACAGAACCAAATGAACTCATACCATTTGCAGCAGCGTGGGTGCAGCAGTAGATGATCTCACTGATTCTGGTACAGACAGCAAGACACATATCGCAGGATATCTCTTATATGTGCAGTCTAAATAGGGATACAAAGGAAACACAGGGTTCACAGAGGGAAGAAAGAAGCGTGGAGTTCTCAGAGGGGGAAATTGGAGACCGGGGAAGGGTGAAGTGGGAGGTTGGGATTCACAGAAACACACTTAACGTATCAAAAAGTGCTCATCAAGGGCGACCCACACGGAAGCACAGGGAACGCTACAAAACATCCCTCAATCAACTAACAGGGCAAAGAATCTGAAACGCTACGGGTACAGCTACGTTTATAATTGCAACAAGCGGCTGTAGAACTCAGCAGACGCAACACTGTATGTAAACTATGCTGAGAGGGAAAAGGACTGTTCAACGACAAGGCAAAGAAGGGGTTAAGAAACGCCTAGTCTGTTACCTCAGGCCTCTGTGACATCGGCCGGTGTCACACCCCTGGAGCCGCAGCAGGCCTGCGTCCCACGGCTGGAGTATGCTGCTGCTGAGGGAACAAGGTAGCAGGACGTGCCACCTGACCAGCGGCCCCTCGCACCTCTACTGCCCATTCTCCCCTGCGTGGTACCACAATATCCCGATCCAACGTGGCCCTCCTACAGGTAAGCAAAGCCTGGTGCACCCAGATGATGGTGGAGCAGCTGAGAGGGAAGAGCTGTGAGGAAACGGGATCTCCATAGCTCCTGCTAGACAGGTTCCCACCTCTAGCCCACTTCCTTAGAGTCGACCCACCTGCGAACCACGGCACCCTCCGAGTAGCCCACTTGCAAGTCTTCCGATATGCCTGGGGTGGGGCAGTGCAGGTTAAGGGGCAGGAGGCGAGCATACGCAAGCCCTGGGGTGTGTGCTTAGCCACGTTCGACTCCCCATTTCCAATCCAACACCGGGACCCCCGCTAAGGCTTTGTTTCCCCAAGTTACCGGAGAGAACGCGGAGCAGTGCTGCCGCCTTGTGGCACACTGCCGTAACAACCTTACAAACTGTGCCGAAGGGCTCCTATCACTCACAAGGCCTGCGGCCGGCGGCTTTGCAAACACAACCCTGCCCTCAAGAAATATCCTGGGCTAGGTAATCTGAAACGAATTCAAATCAGGCCCGACTCTCAGGCAGAAACCTTACAAGACCTCAGTGGTACTCACGCGCGTTTTAGAAAACAGCACATTCAAATGAAAAGATGCTCAGCATCTGTCTTGATTAGAGAGTGCAAGGGAAGCTAGACGAGGGTTTCCCTGGCTGCAGTCCTCACAAACCCTAAAAGCGTTAGTGCTCAAGAGGGCATGCCCAACAGAGAAGGCTACTATTGCTGTGGCTGGCATTGTAAATTGGTAACAGCCGGTAGGAAGATCAGTAGGCAAGTTCCTTACCAGACTAAACACTGGAGGGACCACGAGATTGGGCAACCCCGCTGCAGGTCGGATAACCAGAGACTAGCATCATTGGAAGGAAGCACTTGCACCCCAGCGGTCGTTGTGGTACCCTTTACCACAGCCAAGACACGCAAACGCACGAAATATCGAACGAGGGGTGAATGGAGAAAGGTGTTCTGCTACCTACACTCCCCCGACTACCACTCGTCCACAGAACCAAATGAACTCATACCATTTGCAGCAGCGTGGGTGCAGCAGTAGATGATCTCACTGATTCTGGTACAGACAGCAAGACACATATCGCAGGATATCTCTTATATGTGCAGTCTAAATAGGGATACAAAGGAAACACAGGGTTCACAGAGGGAAGAAAGAAGCGTGGAGTTCTCAGAGGGGGAAATTGGAGACCGGGGAAGGGTGAAGTGGGAGGTTGGGATTCACAGAAACACACTTAACGTATCAAAAAGTGCTCATCAAGGGCGACCCACACGGAAGCACAGGGAACGCTACAAAACATCCCTCAATCAACTAACAGGGCAAAGAATCTGAAACGCTACGGGTACAGCTACGTTTATAATTGCAACAAGCGGCTGTAGAACTCAGCAGACGCAACACTGTATGTAAACTATGCTGAGAGGGAAAAGGACTGTTCAACGACAAGGCAAAGAAGGGGTTAAGAAACGCCTAGTCTGTTACCTCAGGCCTCTGTGACATCGGCCGGTGTCACACCCCTGGAGCCGCAGCAGGCCTGCGTCCCACGGCTGGAGTATGCTGCTGCTGAGGGAACAAGGTAGCAGGACGTGCCACCTGACCAGCGGCCCCTCGCACCTCTACTGCCCATTCTCCCCTGCGTGGTACCACAATATCCCGATCCAACGTGGCCCTCCTACAGGTAAGCAAAGCCTGGTGCACCCAGATGATGGTGGAGCAGCTGAGAGGGAAGAGCTGTGAGGAAACGGGATCTCCATAGCTCCTGCTAGACAGGTTCCCACCTCTAGCCCACTTCCTTAGAGTCGACCCACCTGCGAACCACGGCACCCTCCGAGTAGCCCACTTGCAAGTCTTCCGATATGCCTGGGGTGGGGCAGTGCAGGTTAAGGGGCAGGAGGCGAGCATACGCAAGCCCTGGGGTGTGTGCTTAGCCACGTTCGACTCCCCATTTCCAATCCAACACCGGGACCCCCGCTAAGGCTTTGTTTCCCCAAGTTACCGGAGAGAACGCGGAGCAGTGCTGCCGCCTTGTGGCACACTGCCGTAACAACCTTACAAACTGTGCCGAAGGGCTCCTATCACTCACAAGGCCTGCGGCCGGCGGCTTTGCAAACACAACCCTGCCCTCAAGAAATATCCTGGGCTAGGTAATCTGAAACGAATTCAAATCAGGCCCGACTCTCAGGCAGAAACCTTACAAGACCTCAGTGGTACTCACGCGCGTTTTAGAAAACAGCACATTCAAATGAAAAGATGCTCAGCATCTGTCTTGATTAGAGAGTGCAAGGGAAGCTAGACGAGGGTTTCCCTGGCTGCAGTCCTCACAAACCCTAAAAGCGTAAGTGCTCAAGAGGGCATGCCCAACAGAGAAGCCTACTATTGCTGTGGCTAGCATTGTAAATTGGTAACAGCCGGTAGGAAGATCAGTAGGCAAGTTCCTTACCAGACTAAACACTGGAGGGACCACGAGATTGGGCAACCCCGCTGCAGGTCGGATAACCAGAGACTAGCATCATTGGAAGGAAGCACTTGCACCCCAGCGGTCGTTGTGGTACCCTTTACCACAGCCAAGACACGCAAACGCACGAAATATCGAACGAGGGGTGAATGGAGAAAGGTGTTCTGCTACCTACACTCCCCCGACTACCACTCGTCCACAGAACCAAATGAACTCATACCATTTGCAGCAGCGTGGGTGCAGCAGTAGATGATCTCACTGATTCTGGTACAGACAGCAAGACACATATCGCAGGATATCTCTTATATGTGCAGTCTAAATAGGGATACAAAGGAAACACAGGGTTCACAGAGGGAAGAAAGAAGCGTGGAGTTCTCAGAGGGGGAAATTGGAGACCGGGGAAGGGTGAAGTGGGAGGTTGGGATTCACAGAAACACACTTAACGTATCAAAAAGTGCTCATCAAGGGCGACCCACACGGAAGCACAGGGAACGCTACAAAACATCCCTCAATCAACTAACAGGGCAAAGAATCTGAAACGCTACGGGTACAGCTACGTTTATAATTGCAACAAGCGGCTGTAGAACTCAGCAGACGCAACACTGTATGTAAACTATGCTGAGAGGGAAAAGGACTGTTCAACGACAAGGCAAAGAAGGGGTTAAGAAACGCCTAGTCTGTTACCTCAGGCCTCTGTGACATCGGCCGGTGTCACACCCCTGGAGCCACAGCAGGCCTGCGTCCCACGGCTGGAGTATGCTGCTGCTGAGGGAACAAGGTAGCAGGACGTGCCACCTGACCAGCGGCCCCTCGCACCTCTACTGCCCATTCTCCCCTGCGTGGTACCACAATATCCCGATCCAACGTGGCCCTCCTACAGGTAAGCAAAGCCTGGTGCACCCAGATGATGGTGGAGCAGCTGAGAGGGAAGAGCTGTGAGGAAACGGGATCTCCATAGCTCCTGCTAGACAGGTTCCCACCTCTAGCCCACTTCCTTAGAGTCGACCCACCTGCGAACCACGGCACCCTCCGAGTAGCCCACTTGCAAGTCTTCCGATATGCCTGGGGTGGGGCAGTGCAGGTTAAGGGGCAGGAGGCGAGCATACGCAAGCCCTGGGGTGTGTGCTTAGCCACGTTCGACTCCCCATTTCCAATCCAACACCGGGACCCCCGCTAAGGCTTTGTTTCCCCAAGTTACCGGAGAGAACGCGGAGCAGTGCTGCCGCCTTGTGGCACACTGCCGTAACAACCTTACAAACTGTGCCGAAGGGCTCCTATCACTCACAAGGCCTGCGGCCGGCGGCTTTGCAAACACAACCCTGCCCTCAAGAAATATCCTGGGCTAGGTAATCTGAAACGAATTCAAATCAGGCCCGACTCTCAGGCACAAACCTTACAAGACCTCAGTGGTACTCACGCGCGTTTTAGAAAACAGCACATTCAAATGAAAAGATGCTCAGCATCTGTCTTGATTAGAGAGTGCAAGGGAAGCTAGACGAGGGTTTCCCTGGCTGCAGTCCTCACAAACCCTAAAAGCGTTAGTGCTCAAGAGGGCATGCCCAACAGAGAAGGCTACTATTGCTGTGGCTGGCATTGTAAATTGGTAACAGCCGGTAGGAAGATCAGTAGGCAAGTTCCTTACCAGACTAAACACTGGAGGGACCACGAGATTGGGCAACCCCGCTGCAGGTCGGATAACCAGAGACTAGCATCATTGGAAGGAAGCACTTGCACCCCAGCGGTCGTTGTGGTACCCTTTACCACAGCCAAGACACGCAAACGCACGAAATATCGAACGAGGGGTGAATGGAGAAACGTGTTCTGCTACCTACACTCCCTCGACTACCACTCGTCCACAGAACCAAATGAACTCATACCATTTGCAGCAGCGTGGGTGCAGCAGTAGATGATCTCACTGATTCTGGTAGAGACAGCAAGACACATATCGCAGGATATCTCTTATATGTGCAGTCTAAATAGGGATACAAAGGAAACACAGGGTTCACAGAGGGAAGAAAGAAGCGTGGAGTTCTCAGAGGGGGAAATTGGAGACCGGGGAAGGGTGAAGTGGGAGGTTGGGATTCACAGAAACACACTTAACGTATGAAAAAGTGCTCATCAAGGGCGACCCACCCGGAAGCACAGGGAACGCTACAAAACATTCCTCAATCAACTAACAGGGCAAAGAATCTGAAACGGTACGGGTACAGCTACGTTTATAATTGCATCAAGCGGCTGTAGAACTCAGCAGACGCAACACTGTATATAAACTATGCTGAGAGGGAAAAGGATTGCTCAACGACAAGGCAAAGAAAGGGTTAAGAAACGCCTAGTCTGTTACCTCAGGCCTCTGTGACATCGGCCGGTGTCACATCCCTGGAGCCTCAGCAGGCCTGCGTCCCACGGCTGGAGTATGCTGCTGCTGAGGGAACAAGGTAGCAGGACGTGCCACCTGACCAGCGGCCCCTCGCACCTCTACTGCCCATTCTCCCCTGCGTGGTACCACAATATCCCGATCCAACGTGGCCCTCCTACAGGTAAGCAAAGCCTGGTGCACCCAGATGATGGTGGAGCAGCTGAGAGGGAAGAGCTGTGAGGAAACGGGATCTCCATAGCTCCTGCTAGACAGGTTCCCACCTCTAGCCCACTTCCTTAGAGTCGACCCACCTGCGAACCACGGCACCCTCCGAGTAGCCCACTTGCAAGTCTTCCCATATGCCTGGGGTGGGGCAGTGCAGGTTAAGGGGCAGGAGGCGAGCATACGCAAGCCCTGGGGTGTGTGCTTAGCCACGTTCGACTCCCCATTTCCAATCCAACACCGGGACCCCCGCTAAGGCTTTGTTTCCCCAAGTTACCGGAGAGAACGCGGAGCAGTGCTGCCGCCTTGTGGCACACTGCCGTAACAACCTTACAAACTGTGCCGAAGGGCTCCTATCACTCACAAGGCCTGCGGCCGGCGGCTTTGCAAACACAACCCTGCCCTCAAGACATATCCTGGGCTAGGTAATCTGAAACGAATTCAAATCAGGCCCGACTCTCAGGCAGAAACCTTACAAGACCTCAGTGGTACTCACGCGCGTTTTAGAAAACAGCACATTCAAATGAAAAGATGCTCAGCATCTGTCTTGATTAGAGAGTGCAAGGGAAGCTAGACGAGGGTTTCCCTGGCTGCAGTCCTCACAAACCCTAAAAGCGTAAGTGCTCAAGAGGGCATGCCCAACAGAGAAGCCTACTATTGCTGTGGCTGGCATTGTAAATTGGTAACAGCCGGTAGGAAGATCAGTAGGCAAGTTCCTTACCAGACTAAACACTGGAGGGACCACGAGATTGGGCAACCCCGCTGCAGGTCGGATAACCAGAGACTAGCATCATTGGAAGGAAGCACTTGCACCCCAGCGGTCGTTGTGGTACCCTTTACCACAGCCAAGACACGCAAACGCACGAAATATCGAACGAGGGGTGAATGGAGAAAGGTGTTCTGCTACCTACACTCCCCCGACTACCACTCGTCCACAGAACCAAATGAACTCATACCATTTGCAGCAGCGTGGGTGCAGCAGTAGATGATCTCACTGATTCTGGTACAGACAGCAAGACACATATCGCAGGATATCTCTTATATGTGCAGTCTAAATAGGGATACAAAGGAAACACAGGGTTCACAGAGGGAAGAAAGAAGCGTGGAGTTCTCAGAGGGGGAAATTGGAGACCGGGGAAGGGTGAAGTGGGAGGTTGGGATTCACAGAAACACACTTAACGTATCAAAAAGTGCTCATCAAGGGCGACCCACACGGAAGCACAGGGAACGCTACAAAACATCCCTCAATCAACTAACAGGGCAAAGAATCTGAAACGCTACGGGTACAGCTACGTTTATAATTGCAACAAGCGGCTGTAGAACTCAGCAGACGCAACACTGTATGTAAACTATGCTGAGAGGGAAAAGGACTGTTCAACGACAAGGCAAAGAAGGGGTTAAGAAACGCCTAGTCTGTTACCTCAGGCCTCTGTGACATCGGCCGGTGTCACACCCCTGGAGCCTCAGCAGGCCTGCGTCCCACGGCTGGAGTATGCTGCTGCTGAGGGAACAAGGTAGCAGGACGTGCCACCTGACCAGCGGCCCCTCGCACCTCTACTGCCCATTCTCCCCTGCGTGGTACCACAATATCCCGATCCAACGTGGCCCTCCTACAGGTAAGCAAAGCCTGGTGCACCCAGATGATGGTGGAGCAGCTGAGAGGGAAGAGCTGTGAGGAAACGGGATCTCCATAGCTCCTGCTAGACAGGTTCCCACCTCTAGCCCACTTCCTTAGAGTCGACCCACCTGCGAACCACGGCACCCTCCGAGTAGCCCACTTGCAAGTCTTCCGATATGCCTGGGGTGGGGCAGTGCAGGTTAAGGGGCAGGAGGCGAGCATACGCAAGCCCTGGGGTGTGTGCTTAGCCACGTTCGACTCCCCATTTCCAATCCAACACCGGGACCCCCGCTAAGGCTTTGTTTCCCCAAGTTACCGGAGAGAACGCGGAGCAGTGCTGCCGCCTTGTGGCACACTGCCGTAACAACCTTACAAACTGTGCCGAAGGGCTCCTATCACTCACAAGGCCTGCGGCCGGCGGCTTTGCAAACACAACCCTGCCCTCAAGAAATATCCTGGGCTAGGTAATCTGAAACGAATTCAAATCAGGCCCGACTCTCAGGCAGAAACCTTACAAGACCTCAGTGGTACTCACGCGCGTTTTAGAAAACAGCACATTCAAATGAAAAGATGCTCAGCATCTGTCTTGATTAGAGAGTGCAAGGGAAGCTAGACGAGGGTTTCCCTGGCTGCAGTCCTCACAAACCCTAAAAGCGTAAGTGCTCAAGAGGGCATGCCCAACAGAGAAGCCTACTATTGCTGTGGCTGGCATTGTAAATTGGTAACAGCCGGTAGGAAGATCAGTAGGCAAGTTCCTTACCAGACTAAACACTGGAGGGACCACGAGATTGGGCAACCCCGCTGCAGGTCGGATAACCAGAGACTAGCATCATTGGAAGGAAGCACTTGCACCCCAGCGGTCGTTGTGGTACCCTTTACCACAGCCAAGACACGCAAACGCACGAAATATCGAACGAGGGGTGAATGGAGAAAGGTGTTCTGCTACCTACACTCCCTCGACTACCACTCGTCCACAGAACCAAATGAACTCATACCATTTGCAGCAGCGTGGGTGCAGCAGTAGATGATCTCACTGATTCTGGTACAGACAGCAAGACACATATCGCAGGATATCTCTTATATGTGCAGTCTAAATAGGGATACAAAGGAAACACAGGGTTCACAGAGGGAAGAAAGAAGCGTGGAGTTCTCAGAGGCGGAAATTGGAGACCGGGGAAGGGTGAAGTGGGAGGTTGGGATTCACAGAAACACACTTAACGTATCAAAAGGTGCTCATCAAGGGCGACCCACACGGAAGCACAGGGAACGCTACAAAACATCCCTCAATCAACTAACAGGGCAAAGAATCTGAAACGCTACGGGTACAGCTACGTTTATAATTGCAACAAGCGGCTGTAGAACTCAGCAGACGCAACACTGTATGTAAACTATGCTGAGAGGGAAAAGGACTGTTCAACGACAAGGCAAAGAAGGGGTTAAGAAACGCCTAGTCTGTTACCTCAGGCCTCTGTGACATCGGCCGGTGTCACACCCCTGGAGCCGCAGCAGGACTGAGTCCCACGGCTGGAGTATGCTGCTGCTGAGGGAACAAGGTAGCAGGACGTGCCACCTGACCAGCGGCCCCTCGCACCTCTACTGCCCATTCTCCCCTGCGTGGTACCACAATATCCCGATCCAACGTGGCCCTCCTACAGGTAAGCAAAGCCTGGTGCACCCAGATGATGGTGGAGCAGCTGAGAGGGAAGAGCTGTGAGGAAACGGGATCTCCATAGCTCCTGCTAGACAGGTTCCCACCTCTAGCCCACTTCCTTAGAGTCGACCCACCTGCGAACCACGGCACCCTCCGAGTAGCCCACTTGCAAGTCTTCCCATATGCCTGGGGTGGGGCAGTGCAGGTTAAGGGGCAGGAGGCGAGCATACGCAAGCCCTGGGGTGTGTGCTTAGCCACGTTCGACTCCCCATTTCCAATCCAACACCGGGACCCCCGCTAAGGCTTTGTTTCCCCAAGTTACCGGAGAGAACGCGGACCAGTGCTGCCGCCTTGTGGCACACTGCCGTAACAACCTTACAAACTGTGCCGAAGGGCTCCTATCACTCACAAGGCCTGCGGCCGGCGGCTTTGCAAACACAACCCTGCCCTCAAGAAATATCCTGGGCTAGGTAATCTGAAACGAATTCAAATCAGGCCCGACTCTCAGGCACAAACCTTACAAGACCTCAGTGGTACTCACGCGCGTTTTAGAAAACAGCACATTCAAATGAAAAGATGCTCAGCATCTGTCTTGATTAGAGAGTGCAAGGGAAGCTAGACGAGGGTTTCCCTGGCTGCAGTCCTCACAAACCCTAAAAGCGTAAGTGCTCAAGAGGGCATGCCCAACAGAGAAGCCTACTATTGCTGTGGCTGGCATTGCAAATTGGTAACAGCCGGTAGGAAGATCAGTAGGCAAGTTCCTTACCAGACTAAACACTGGAGGGACCACGAGATTGGGCAACCCCGCTGCAGGTCGGATAACCAGAGACTAGCATCATTGGAAGGAAGCACTTGCACCCCAGCGGTCGTTGTGGTACCCTTTACCACAGCCAAGACACGCAAACGCACGAAATATCGAACGAGGGGTGAATGGAGAAAGGTGTTCTGCTACCTACACTCCCTCGACTACCACTCGTCCACAGAACCAAATGAACTCATACCATTTGCAGCAGCGTGGGTGCAGCAGTAGATGATCTCACTGATTCTGGTACAGACAGCAAGACACATATCGCAGGATATCTCTTATATGTGCAGTCTAAATAGGGATACAAAGGAAACACAGGGTTCACAGAGGGAAGAAAGAAGCGTGGAGTTCTCAGAGGGGGAAATTGGAGACCGGGGAAGGGTGAAGTGGGAGGTTGGGATTCACAGAAACACACTTAACGTATCAAAAAGTGCTCATCAAGGGCGACCCACACGGAAGCACAGGGAACGCTACAAAACATCCCTCAATCAACTAACAGGGCAAAGAATCAGAAACGCTACGGGTACAGCTACGTTTATAATTGCAACAAGCGGCTGTAGAACTCAGCAGACGCAACACTGTATGTAAACTATGCTGAGAGGGAAAAGGATTGCTCAACGACAAGGCAAAGAAAGGGTTAAGAAACGCCTAGTCTGTTACCTCAGGCCTCTGTGACATCGGCCGGTGTCACATCCCTGGAGCCTCAGCAGGCCTGCGTCCCACGGCTGGAGTATGCTGCTGCTGAGGGAACAAGGTAGCAGGACGTGCCACCTGACCAGCGGCCCCTCGCACCTCTACTGCCCATTCTCCCCTGCGTGGTACCACAATATCCCGATCCAACGTGGCCCTCCTACAGGTAAGCAAAGCCTGGTGCACCCAGATGATGGTGGAGCAGCTGAGAGGGAAGAGCTGTGAGGAAACGGGATCTCCATAGCTCCTGCTAGACAGGTTCCCACCTCTAGCCCACTTCCTTAGAGTCGACCCACCTGCGAACCACGGCACCCTCCGAGTAGCCCACTTGCAAGTCTTCCCATATGCCTGGGGTGGGGCAGTGCAGGTTAAGGGGCAGGAGGCGAGCATACGCAAGCCCTGGGGTGTGTGCTTAGCCACGTTCGACTCCCCATTTCCAATCCAACACCGGGACCCCCGCTAAGGCTTTGTTTCCCCAAGTTACCGGAGAGAACGCGGAGCAGTGCTGCCGCCTTGTGGCACACTGCCGTAACAACCTTACAAACTGTGCCGAAGGGCTCCTATCACTCACAAGGCCTGCGGCCGGCGGCTTTGCAAACACAACCCTGCCCTCAAGAAATATCCTGGGCTAGGTAATCTGAAACGAATTCAAATCAGGCCCGACTCTCAGGCACAAACCTTACAAGACCTCAGTGGTACTCACGCGCGTTTTAGAAAACAGCACATTCAAATGAAAAGATGCTCAGCATCTGTCTTGATTAGAGAGTGCAAGGGAAGCTAGACGAGGGTTTCCCTGGCTGCAGTCCTCACAAACCCTAAAAGCGTTAGTGCTCAAGAGGGCATGCCCAACAGAGAAGGCTACTATTGCTGTGGCTGGCATTGTAAATTGGTAACAGCCGGTAGGAAGATCAGTAGGCAAGTTCCTTACCAGACTAAACACTGGAGGGACCACGAGATTGGGCAACCCCGCTGCAGGTCGGATAACCAGAGACTAGCATCATTGGAAGGAAGCACTTGCACCCCAGCGGTCGTTGTGGTACCCTTTACCACAGCCAAGACACGCAAACGCACGAAATATCGAACGAGGGGTGAATGGAGAAAGGTGTTCTGCTACCTACACTCCCCCGACTACCACTCGTCCACAGAACCAAATGAACTCATACCATTTGCAGCAGCGTGGGTGCAGCAGTAGATGATCTCACTGATTCTGGTACAGACAGCAAGACACATATCGCAGGATATCTCTTATATGTGCAGTCTAAATAGGGATACAAAGGAAACACAGGGTTCACAGAGGGAAGAAAGAAGCGTGGAGTTCTCAGAGGGGGAAATTGGAGACCGGGGAAGGGTGAAGTGGGAGGTTGGGATTCACAGAAACACACTTAACGTATCAAAAAGTGCTCATCAAGGGCGACCCACACGGAAGCACAGGGAACGCTACAAAACATCCCTCAATCAACTAACAGGGCAAAGAATCTGAAACGCTACGGGTACAGCTACGTTTATAATTGCAACAAGCGGCTGTAGAACTCAGCAGACGCAACACTGTATGTAAACTATGCTGAGAGGGAAAAGGACTGTTCAACGACAAGGCAAAGAAGGGGTTAAGAAACGCCTAGTCTGTTACCTCAGGCCTCTGTGACATCGGCCGGTGTCACACCCCTGGAGCCGCAGCAGGCCTGCGTCCCACGGCTGGAGTATGCTGCTGCTGAGGGAACAAGGTAGCAGGACGTGCCACCTGACCAGCGGCCCCTCGCACCTCTACTGCCCATTCTCCCCTGCGTGGTACCACAATATCCCGATCCAACGTGGCCCTCCTACAGGTAAGCAAAGCCTGGTGCACCCAGATGATGGTGGAGCAGCTGAGAGGGAAGAGCTGTGAGGAAACGGGATCTCCATAGCTCCTGCTAGACAGGTTCCCACCTCTAGCCCACTTCCTTAGAGTCGACCCACCTGCGAACCACGGCACCCTCCGAGTAGCCCACTTGCAAGTCTTCCGATATGCCTGGGGTGGGGCAGTGCAGGTTAAGGGGCAGGAGGCGAGCATACGCAAGCCCTGGGGTGTGTGCTTAGCCACGTTCGACTCCCCATTTCCAATCCAACACCGGGACCCCCGCTAAGGCTTTGTTTCCCCAAGTTACCGGAGAGAACGCGGACCAGTGCTGCCGCCTTGTGGCACACTGCCGTAACAACCTTACAAACTGTGCCGAAGGGCTCCTATCACTCACAAGGCCTGCGGCCGGCGGCTTTGCAAACACAACCCTGCCCTCAAGAAATATCCTGGGCTAGGTAATCTGAAACGAATTCAAATCAGGCCCGACTCTCAGGCAGAAACCTTACAAGACCTCAGTGGTACTCACGCGCGTTTTAGAAAACAGCACATTCAAATGAAAAGATGCTCAGCATCTGTCTTGATTAGAGAGTGCAAGGGAAGCTAGACGAGGGTTTCCCTGGCTGCAGTCCTCACAAACCCTAAAAGCGTAAGTGCTCAAGAGGGCATGCCCAACAGAGAAGCCTACTATTGCTGTGGCTGGCATTGTAAATTGGTAACAGCCGGTAGGAAGATCAGTAGGCAAGTTCCTTACCAGACTAAACACTGGAGGGACCACGAGATTGGGCAACCCCGCTGCAGGTCGGATAACCAGAGACTAGCATCATTGGAAGGAAGCACTTGCACCCCAGCAGTCGTTGTGGTACCCTTTACCACAGCCAAGACACGCAAACGCACGAAATATCGAACGAGGGGTGAATGGAGAAAGGTGTTCTGCTACCTACACTCCCCCGACTACCACTCGTCCACAGAACCAAATGAACTCATACCATTTGCAGCAGCGTGGGTGCAGCAGTAGATGATCTCACTGATTCTGGTACAGACAGCAAGACACATATCGCAGGATATCTCTTATATGTGCAGTCTAAATAGGGATACAAAGGAAACACAGGGTTCACAGAGGGAAGAAAGAAGCGTGGAGTTCTCAGAGGGGGAAATTGGAGACCGGGGAAGGGTGAAGTGGGAGGTTGGGATTCACAGAAACACACTTAACGTATCAAAAAGTGCTCATCAAGGGCGACCCACACGGAAGCACAGGGAACGCTACAAAACATCCCTCAATCAACTAACAGGGCAAAGAATCTGAAACGCTACGGGTACAGCTACGTTTATAATTGCAACAAGCGGCTGTAGAACTCAGCAGACGCAACACTGTATGTAAACTATGCTGAGAGGGAAAAGGACTGTTCAACGACAAGGCAAAGAAGGGGTTAAGAAACGCCTAGTCTGTTACCTCAGGCCTCTGTGACATCGGCCGGTGTCACACCCCTGGAGCCACAGCAGGCCTGCGTCCCACGGCTGGAGTATGCTGCTGCTGAGGGAACAAGGTAGCAGGACGTGCCACCTGACCAGCGGCCCCTCGCACCTCTACTGCCCATTCTCCCCTGCGTGGTACCACAATATCCCGATCCAACGTGGCCCTCCTACAGGTAAGCAAAGCCTGGTGCACCCAGATGATGGTGGAGCAGCTGAGAGGGAAGAGCTGTGAGGAAACGGGATCTCCATAGCTCCTGCTAGACAGGTTCCCACCTCTAGCCCACTTCCTTAGAGTCGACCCACCTGCGAACCACGGCACCCTCCGAGTAGCCCACTTGCAAGTCTTCCGATATGCCTGGGGTGGGGCAGTGCAGGTTAAGGGGCAGGAGGCGAGCATACGCAAGCCCTGGGGTGTGTGCTTAGCCACGTTCGACTCCCCATTTCCAATCCAACACCGGGACCCCCGCTAAGGCTTTGTTTCCCCAAGTTACCGGAGAGAACGCGGACCAGTGCTGCCGCCTTGTGGCACACTGCCGTAACAACCTTACAAACTGTGCCGAAGGGCTCCTATCACTCACAAGGCCTGCGGCCGGCGGCTTTGCAAACACAACCCTGCCCTCAAGAAATATCCTGGGCTAGGTAATCTGAAACGAATTCAAATCAGGCCCGACTCTCAGGCACAAACCTTACAAGACCTCAGTGGTACTCACGCGCGTTTTAGAAAACAGCACATTCAAATGAAAAGATGCTCAGCATCTGTCTTGATTAGAGAGTGCAAGGGAAGCTAGACGAGGGTTTCCCTGGCTGCAGTCCTCACAAACCCTAAAAGCGTAAGTGCTCAAGAGGGCATGCCCAACAGAGAAGCCTACTATTGCTGTGGCTGGCATTGTAAATTGGTAACAGCCGGTAGGAAGATCAGTAGGCAAGTTCCTTACCAGACTAAACACTGGAGGGACCACGAGATTGGGCAACCCCGCTGCAGGTCGGATAACCAGAGACTAGCATCATTGGAAGGAAGCACTTGCACCCCAGCGGTCGTTGTGGTACCCTTTACCACAGCCAAGACACGCAAACGCACGAAATATCGAACGAGGGGTGAATGGAGAAAGGTGTTCTGCTACCTACACTCCCTCGACTACCACTCGTCCACAGAACCAAATGAACTCATACCATTTGCAGCAGCGTGGGTGCAGCAGTAGATGATCTCACTGATTCTGGTACAGACAGCAAGACACATATCGCAGGATATCTCTTATATGTGCAGTCTAAATAGGGATACAAAGGAAACACAGGGTTCACAGAGGGAAGAAAGAAGCGTGGAGTTCTCAGAGGGGGAAATTGGAGACCGGGGAAGGGTGAAGTGGGAGGTTGGGATTCACAGAAACACACTTAACGTATCAAAAAGTGCTCATCAAGGGCGACCCACACGGAAGCACAGGGAACGCTACAAAACATCCCTCAATCAACTAACAGGGCAAAGAATCAGAAACGCTACGGGTACAGCTACGTTTATAATTGCAACAAGCGGCTGTAGAACTCAGCAGACGCAACACTGTATGTAAACTATGCTGAGAGGGAAAAGGATTGCTCAACGACAAGGCAAAGAAAGGGTTAAGAAACGCCTAGTCTGTTACCTCAGGCCTCTGTGACATCGGCCGGTGTCACATCCCTGGAGCCTCAGCAGGCCTGCGTCCCACGGCTGGAGTATGCTGCTGCTGAGGGAACAAGGTAGCAGGACGTGCCACCTGACCAGCGGCCCCTCGCACCTCTACTGCCCATTCTCCCCTGCGTGGTACCACAATATCCCGATCCAACGTGGCCCTCCTACAGGTAAGCAAAGCCTGGTGCACCCAGATGATGGTGGAGCAGCTGAGAGGGAAGAGCTGTGAGGAAACGGGATCTCCATAGCTCCTGCTAGACAGGTTCCCACCTCTAGCCCACTTCCTTAGAGTCGACCCACCTGCGAACCACGGCACCCTCCGAGTAGCCCACTTGCAAGTCTTCCGATATGCCTGGGGTGGGGCAGTGCAGGTTAAGGGGCAGGAGGCGAGCATACGCAAGCCCTGGGGTGTGTGCTTAGCCACGTTCGACTCCCCATTTCCAATCCAACACCGGGACCCCCGCTAAGGCTTTGTTTCCCCAAGTTACCGGAGAGAACGCGGAGCAGTGCTGCCGCCTTGTGACACACTGCCGTAACAACCTTACAAACTGTGCCGAAGGGCTCCTATCACTCACAAGGCCTGCGGCCGGCAGCTTTGCAAACACAACCCTGCCCTCAAGAAATATCCTGGGCTAGGTAATCTGAAACGAATTCAAATCAGGCCCGACTCTCAGGCAGAAACCTTACAAGACCTCAGTGGTACTCACGCGCGTTTTAGAAAACAGCACATTCAAATGAAAAGATGCTCAGCATCTGTCTTGATTAGAGAGTGCAAGGGAAGCTAGACGAGGGTTTCCCTGGCTGCAGTCCTCACAAACCCTAAAAGCGTTAGTGCTCAAGAGGGCATGCCCAACAGAGAAGCCTACTATTGCTGTGGCTGGCATTGTAAATTGGTAACAGCCGGTAGGAAGATCAGTAGGCAAGTTCCTTACCAGACTAAACACTGGAGGGACCACGAGATTGGGCAACCCCGCTGCAGGTCGGATAACCAGAGACTAGCATCATTGGAAGGAAGCACTTGCACCCCAGCGGTCGTTGTGGTACCCTTTACCACAGCCAAGACACGCAAACGCACGAAATATCGAACGAGGGGTGAATGGAGAAACGTGTTCTGCTACCTACACTCCCTCGACTACCACTCGTCCACAGAACCAAATGAACTCATACCATTTGCAGCAGCGTGGGTGCAGCAGTAGATGATCTCACTGATTCTGGTAGAGACAGCAAGACACACATCGCAGGATATCTCTTATATGTGCAGTCTAAATAGGGATACAAAGGAAACACAGGGTTCACAGAGGGAAGAAAGAAGCGTGGAGTTCTCAGAGGGGGAAATTGGAGACCGGGGAAGGGTGAAGTGGGAGGTTGGGATTCACAGAAACACACTTAACGTATGAAAAAGTGCTCATCAAGGGCGACCCACCCGGAAGCACAGGGAACACTACAAAACATTCCTCAATCAACTAACAGGGCAAAGAATCTGAAACGCTACGGGTACAGCTACGTTTATAATTGCATCAAGCGGCTGTAGAACTCAGCAGACGCAACACTGTATATAAACTATGCTGAGAGGGAAAAGGATTGCTCAACGACAAGGCAAAGAAAGGGTTAAGAAACGCCTAGTCTGTTACCTCAGGCCTCTGTGACATCGGCCGGTGTCACACCCCTGGAGCCGCAGCAGGACTGAGTCCCACGGCTGGAGTATGCTGCTGCTGAGGGAACAAGGTAGCAGGACGTGCCACCTGACCAGCGGCCCCTCGCACCTCTACTGCCCATTCTCCCCTGCGTGGTACCACAATATCCCGATCCAACGTGGCCCTCCTACAGGTAAGCAAAGCCTGGTGCACCCAGATGATGGTGGAGCAGCTGAGAGGGAAGAGCTGTGAAGAAACGGGATCTCCACAGTTCCTGCTAGGCAGGTTCCCACCTCCAGCCCACTTCCTTAGAGTCGACCCACCTGCAAACCACAGCACCCTACGAGTAGCCCACTTGCAATCTTCCGATATGCCTGGGGTGGGGCAGTGCAGGTTAAGGGGCAGGAGGCGAGCATACGCAAGCCCTGGGGTGTGTGCTTAGCCACGTTCGACTCCCCATTTCCAATCCAACACCGGGACCCCCGCTAAGGCTTTGTTTCCCCAAGTTACCGGAGAGAACGCGGAGCAGTGCTGCCGCCTTGTGGCACACTGCCGTAACAACCTTACAAACTGTGCCGAAGGGCTCCTATCACTCACAAGGCCTGCGGCCGGCGGCTTTGCAAACACAACCCTGCCCTCAAGAAATATCCTGGGCTAGGTAATCTGAAACGAATTCAAATCAGGCCCGACTCTCAGGCAGAAACCTTACAAGACCTCAGTGGTACTCACGCGCGTTTTAGAAAACAGCACATTCAAATGAAAAGATGCTCAGCATCTGTCTTGATTAGAGAGTGCAAGGGAAGCTAGACGAGGGTTTCCCTGGCTGCAGTCCTCACAAACCCTAAAAGCGTAAGTGCTCAAGAGGGCATGCCCAACAGAGAAGCCTACTATTGCTGTGGCTGGCATTGTAAATTGGTAACAGCCGGTAGGAAGATCAGTAGGCAAGTTCCTTACCAGACTAAACACTGGAGGGACCACGAGATTGGGCAACCCCGCTGCAGGTCGGATAACCAGAGACTAGCATCATTGGAAGGAAGCACTTGCACCCCAGCGGTCGTTGTGGTACCCTTTACCACAGCCAAGACACGCAAACGCACGAAATATCGAACGAGGGGTGAATGGAGAAACGTGTTCTGCTACCTACACTCCCTCGACTACCACTCGTCCACAGAACCAAATGAACTCATACCATTTGCAGCAGCGTGGGTGCAGCAGTAGATGATCTCACTGATTCTGGTAGAGACAGCAAGACACATATCGCAGGATATCTCTTATATGTGCAGTCTAAATAGGGATACAAAGGAAACACAGGGTTCACAGAGGGAAGAAAGAAGCGTGGAGTTCTCAGAGGGGGAAATTGGAGACCGGGGAAGGGTGAAGTGGGAGGTTGGGATTCACAGAAACACACTTAACGTATGAAAAAGTGCTCATCAAGGGCGACCCACCCGGAAGCACAGGGAACGCTACAAAACATTCCTCAATCAACTAACAGGGCAAAGAATCTGAAACGCTACGGGTACAGCTACGTTTATAATTGCATCAAGCGGCTGTAGAACTCAGCAGACGCAACACTGTATATAAACTATGCTGAGAGGGAAAAGGATTGCTCAACGACAAGGCAAAGAAAGGGTTAAGAAACGCCTAGTCTGTTACCTCAGGCCTCTGTGACATCGGCCGGTGTCACATCCCTGGAGCCTCAGCAGGCCTGCGTCCCACGGCTGGAGTATGCTGCTGCTGAGGGAACAAGGTAGCAGGACGTGCCACCTGACCAGCGGCCCCTCGCACCTCTACTGCCCATTCTCCCCTGCGTGGTACCACAATATCCCGATCCAACGTGGCCCTCCTACAGGTAAGCAAAGCCTGGTGCACCCAGATGATGGTGGAGCAGCTGAGAGGGAAGAGCTGTGAGGAAACGGGATCTCCATAGCTCCTGCTAGACAGGTTCCCACCTCTAGCCCACTTCCTTAGAGTCGACCCACCTGCGAACCACGGCACCCTCCGAGTAGCCCACTTGCAAGTCTTCCCATATGCCTGGGGTGGGGCAGTGCAGGTTAAGGGGCAGGAGGCGAGCATACGCAAGCCCTGGGGTGTGTGCTTAGCCACGTTCGACTCCCCATTTCCAATCCAACACCGGGACCCCCGCTAAGGCTTTGTTTCCCCAAGTTACCGGAGAGAACGCGGACCAGTGCTGCCGCCTTGTGGCACACTGCCGTAACAACCTTACAAACTGTGCCGAAGGGCTCCTATCACTCACAAGGCCTGCGGCCGGCGGCTTTGCAAACACAACCCTGCCCTCAAGAAATATCCTGGGCTAGGTAATCTGAAACGAATTCAAATCAGGCCCGACTCTCAGGCAGAAACCTTACAAGACCTCAGTGGTACTCACGCGCGTTTTAGAAAACAGCACATTCAAATGAAAAGATGCTCAGCATCTGTCTTGATTAGAGAGTGCAAGGGAAGCTAGACGAGGGTTTCCCTGGCTGCAGTCCTCACAAACCCTAAAAGCGTAAGTGCTCAAGAGGGCATGCCCAACAGAGAAGCCTACTATTGCTGTGGCTGGCATTGTAAATTGGTAACAGCCGGTAGGAAGATCAGTAGGCAAGTTCCTTACCAGACTAAACACTGGAGGGACCACGAGATTGGGCAACCCCGCTGCAGGTCGGATAACCAGAGACTAGCATCATTGGAAGGAAGCACTTGCACCCCAGCGGTCGTTGTGGTACCCTTTACCACAGCCAAGACACGCAAACGCACGAAATATCGAACGAGGGGTGAATGGAGAAACGTGTTCTGCTACCTACACTCCCCCGACTACCACTCGTCCACAGAACCAAATGAACTCATACCATTTGCAGCAGCGTGGGTGCAGCAGTAGATGATCTCACTGATTCTGGTACAGACAGCAAGACACATATCGCAGGATATCTCTTATATGTGCAGTCTAAATAGGGATACAAAGGAAACACAGGGTTCACAGAGGGAAGAAAGAAGCGTGGAGTTCTCAGAGGGGGAAATTGGAGACCGGGGAAGGGTGAAGTGGGAGGTTGGGATTCACAGAAACACACTTAACGTATCAAAAAGTGCTCATCAAGGGCGACCCACACGGAAGCACAGGGAACGCTACAAAACATCCCTCAATCAACTAACAGGGCAAAGAATCTGAAACGCTACGGGTACAGCTACGTTTATAATTGCAACAAGCGGCTGTAGAACTCAGCAGACGCAACACTGTATGTAAACTATGCTGAGAGGGAAAAGGACTGTTCAACGACAAGGCAAAGAAGGGGTTAAGAAACGCCTAGTCTGTTACCTCAGGCCTCTGTGACATCGGCCGGTGTCACACCCCTGGAGCCTCAGCAGGCCTGCGTCCCACGGCTGGAGTATGCTGCTGCTGAGGGAACAAGGTAGCAGGACGTGCCACCTGACCAGCGGCCCCTCGCACCTCTACTGCCCATTCTCCCCTGCGTGGTACCACAATATCCCGATCCAACGTGGCCCTCCTACAGGTAAGCAAAGCCTGGTGCACCCAGATGATGGTGGAGCAGCTGAGAGGGAAGAGCTGTGAGGAAACGGGATCTCCATAGCTCCTGCTAGACAGGTTCCCACCTCTAGCCCACTTCCTTAGAGTCGACCCACCTGCGAACCACGGCACCCTCCGAGTAGCCCACTTGCAAGTCTTCCCATATGCCTGGGGTGGGGCAGTGCAGGTTAAGGGGCAGGAGGCGAGCATACGCAAGCCCTGGGGTGTGTGCTTAGCCACGTTCGACTCCCCATTTCCAATCCAACACCGGGACCCCCGCTAAGGCTTTGTTTCCCCAAGTTACCGGAGAGAACGCGGAGCAGTGCTGCCGCCTTGTGGCACACTGCCGTAACAACCTTACAAACTGTGCCGAAGGGCTCCTATCACTCACAAGGCCTGCGGCCGGCGGCTTTGCAAACACAACCCTGCCCTCAAGAAATATCCTGGGCTAGGTAATCTGAAACGAATTCAAATCAGGCCCGACTCTCAGGCACAAACCTTACAAGACCTCAGTGGTACTCACGCGCGTTTTAGAAAACAGCACATTCAAATGAAAAGATGCTCAGCATCTGTCTTGATTAGAGAGTGCAAGGGAAGCTAGACGAGGGTTTCCCTGGCTGCAGTCCTCACAAACCCTAAAAGCGTAAGTGCTCAAGAGGGCATGCCCAACAGAGAAGCCTACTATTGCTGTGGCTGGCATTGTAAATTGGTAACAGCCGGTAGGAAGATCAGTAGGCAAGTTCCTTACCAGACTAAACACTGGAGGGACCACGAGATTGGGCAACCCCGCTGCAGGTCGGATAACCAGAGACTAGCATCATTGGAAGGAAGCACTTGCACCCCAGCGGTCGTTGTGGTACCCTTTACCACAGCCAAGACACGCAAACGCACGAAATATCGAACGAGGGGTGAATGGAGAAAGGTGTTCTGCTACCTACACTCCCTCGACTACCACTCGTCCACAGAACCAAATGAACTCATACCATTTGCAGCAGCGTGGGTGCAGCAGTAGATGATCTCACTGATTCTGGTACAGACAGCAAGACACATATCGCAGGATATCTCTTATATGTGCAGTCTAAATAGGGATACAAAGGAAACACAGGGTTCACAGAGGGAAGAAAGAAGCGTGGAGTTCTCAGAGGGGGAAATTGGAGACCGGGGAAGGGTGAAGTGGGAGGTTGGGATTCACAGAAACACACTTAACGTATCAAAAAGTGCTCATCAAGGGCGACCCACCCGGAAGCACAGGGAACGCTACAAAACATTCCTCAATCAACTAACAGGGCAAAGAATCTGAAACGCTACGGGTACAGCTACGTTTATAATTGCAACAAGCGGCTGTAGAACTCAGCAGACGCAACACTGTATGTAAACTATGCTGAGAGGGAAAAGGATTGCTCAACGACAAGGCAAAGAAAGGGTTAAGAAACGCCTAGTCTGTTACCTCAGGCCTCTGTGACATCGGCCGGTGTCACATCCCTGGAGCCTCAGCAGGCCTGCGTCCCACGGCTGGAGTATGCTGCTGCTGAGGGAACAAGGTAGCAGGACGTGCCACCTGACCAGCGGCCCCTCGCACCTCTACTGCCCATTCTCCCCTGCGTGGTACCACAATATCCCGATCCAACGTGGCCCTCCTACAGGTAAGCAAAGCCTGGTGCACCCAGATGATGGTGGAGCAGCTGAGAGGGAAGAGCTGTGAGGAAACGGGATCTCCATAGCTCCTGCTAGACAGGTTCCCACCTCTAGCCCACTTCCTTAGAGTCGACCCACCTGCGAACCACGGCACCCTCCGAGTAGCCCACTTGCAAGTCTTCCGATATGCCTGGGGTGGGGCAGTGCAGGTTAAGGGGCAGGAGGCGAGCATACGCAAGCCCTGGGGTGTGTGCTTAGCCACGTTCGACTCCCCATTTCCAATCCAACACCGGGACCCCCGCTAAGGCTTTGTTTCCCCAAGTTACCGGAGAGAACGCGGAGCAGTGCTGCCGCCTTGTGACACACTGCCGTAACAACCTTACAAACTGTGCCGAAGGGCTCCTATCACTCACAAGGCCTGCGGCCGGCAGCTTTGCAAACACAACCCTGCCCTCAAGAAATATCCTGGGCTAGGTAATCTGAAACGAATTCAAATCAGGCCCGACTCTCAGGCAGAAACCTTACAAGACCTCAGTGGTACTCACGCGCGTTTTAGAAAACAGCACATTCAAATGAAAAGATGCTCAGCATCTGTCTTGATTAGAGAGTGCAAGGGAAGCTAGACGAGGGTTTCCCTGGCTGCAGTCCTCACAAACCCTAAAAGCGTTAGTGCTCAAGAGGGCATGCCCAACAGAGAAGCCTACTATTGCTGTGGCTGGCATTGTAAATTGGTAACAGCCGGTAGGAAGATCAGTAGGCAAGTTCCTTACCAGACTAAACACTGGAGGGACCACGAGATTGGGCAACCCCGCTGCAGGTCGGATAACCAGAGACTAGCATCATTGGAAGGAAGCACTTGCACCCCAGCGGTCGTTGTGGTACCCTTTACCACAGCCAAGACACGCAAACGCACGAAATATCGAACGAGGGGTGAATGGAGAAACGTGTTCTGCTACCTACACTCCCTCGACTACCACTCGTCCACAGAACCAAATGAACTCATACCATTTGCAGCAGCGTGGGTGCAGCAGTAGATGATCTCACTGATTCTGGTAGAGACAGCAAGACACACATCGCAGGATATCTCTTATATGTGCAGTCTAAATAGGGATACAAAGGAAACACAGGGTTCACAGAGGGAAGAAAGAAGCGTGGAGTTCTCAGAGGGGGAAATTGGAGACCGGGGAAGGGTGAAGTGGGAGGTTGGGATTCACAGAAACACACTTAACGTATGAAAAAGTGCTCATCAAGGGCGACCCACCCGGAAGCACAGGGAACACTACAAAACATTCCTCAATCAACTAACAGGGCAAAGAATCTGAAACGCTACGGGTACAGCTACGTTTATAATTGCATCAAGCGGCTGTAGAACTCAGCAGACGCAACACTGTATATAAACTATGCTGAGAGGGAAAAGGATTGCTCAACGACAAGGCAAAGAAAGGGTTAAGAAACGCCTAGTCTGTTACCTCAGGCCTCTGTGACATCGGCCGGTGTCACACCCCTGGAGCCGCAGCAGGACTGAGTCCCACGGCTGGAGTATGCTGCTGCTGAGGGAACAAGGTAGCAGGACGTGCCACCTGACCAGCGGCCCCTCGCACCTCTACTGCCCATTCTCCCCTGCGTGGTACCACAATATCCCGATCCAACGTGGCCCTCCTACAGGTAAGCAAAGCCTGGTGCACCCAGATGATGGTGGAGCAGCTGAGAGGGAAGAGCTGTGAAGAAACGGGATCTCCACAGTTCCTGCTAGGCAGGTTCCCACCTCCAGCCCACTTCCTTAGAGTCGACCCACCTGCAAACCACAGCACCCTACGAGTAGCCCACTTGCAATCTTCCGATATGCCTGGGGTGGGGCAGTGCAGGTTAAGGGGCAGGAGGCGAGCATACGCAAGCCCTGGGGTGTGTGCTTAGCCACGTTCGACTCCCCATTTCCAATCCAACACCGGGACCCCCGCTAAGGCTTTGTTTCCCCAAGTTACCGGAGAGAACGCGGAGCAGTGCTGCCGCCTTGTGGCACACTGCCGTAACAACCTTACAAACTGTGCCGAAGGGCTCCTATCACTCACAAGGCCTGCGGCCGGCGGCTTTGCAAACACAACCCTGCCCTCAAGAAATATCCTGGGCTAGGTAATCTGAAACGAATTCAAATCAGGCCCGACTCTCAGGCAGAAACCTTACAAGACCTCAGTGGTACTCACGCGCGTTTTAGAAAACAGCACATTCAAATGAAAAGATGCTCAGCATCTGTCTTGATTAGAGAGTGCAAGGGAAGCTAGACGAGGGTTTCCCTGGCTGCAGTCCTCACAAACCCTAAAAGCGTTAGTGCTCAAGAGGGCATGCCCAACAGAGAAGCCTACTATTGCTGTGGCTGGCATTGTAAATTGGTAACAGCCGGTAGGAAGATCAGTAGGCAAGTTCCTTACCAGACTAAACACTGGAGGGACCACGAGATTGGGCAACCCCGCTGCAGGTCGGATAACCAGAGACTAGCATCATTGGAAGGAAGCACTTGCACCCCAGCGGTCGTTGTGGTACCCTTTACCACAGCCAAGACACGCAAACGCACGAAATATCGAACGAGGGGTGAATGGAGAAACGTGTTCTGCTACCTACACTCCCTCGACTACCACTCGTCCACAGAACCAAATGAACTCATACCATTTGCAGCAGCGTGGGTGCAGCAGTAGATGATCTCACTGATTCTGGTAGAGACAGCAAGACACATATCGCAGGATATCTCTTATATGTGCAGTCTAAATAGGGATACAAAGGAAACACAGGGTTCACAGAGGGAAGAAAGAAGCGTGGAGTTCTCAGAGGGGGAAATTGGAGACCGGGGAAGGGTGAAGTGGGAGGTTGGGATTCACAGAAACACACTTAACGTATGAAAAAGTGCTCATCAAGGGCGACCCACCCGGAAGCACAGGGAACGCTACAAAACATTCCTCAATCAACTAACAGGGCAAAGAATCTGAAACGCTACGGGTACAGCTACGTTTATAATTGCATCAAGCGGCTGTAGAACTCAGCAGACGCAACACTGTATATAAACTATGCTGAGAGGGAAAAGGATTGCTCAACGACAAGGCAAAGAAAGGGTTAAGAAACGCCTAGTCTGTTACCTCAGGCCTCTGTGACATCGGCCGGTGTCACATCCCTGGAGCCTCAGCAGGCCTGCGTCCCACGGCTGGAGTATGCTGCTGCTGAGGGAACAAGGTAGCAGGACGTGCCACCTGACCAGCGGCCCCTCGCACCTCTACTGCCCATTCTCCCCTGCGTGGTACCACAATATCCCGATCCAACGTGGCCCTCCTACAGGTAAGCAAAGCCTGGTGCACCCAGATGATGGTGGAGCAGCTGAGAGGGAAGAGCTGTGAGGAAACGGGATCTCCATAGCTCCTGCTAGACAGGTTCCCACCTCTAGCCCACTTCCTTAGAGTCGACCCACCTGCGAACCACGGCACCCTCCGAGTAGCCCACTTGCAAGTCTTCCCATATGCCTGGGGTGGGGCAGTGCAGGTTAAGGGGCAGGAGGCGAGCATACGCAAGCCCTGGGGTGTGTGCTTAGCCACGTTCGACTCCCCATTTCCAATCCAACACCGGGACCCCCGCTAAGGCTTTGTTTCCCCAAGTTACCGGAGAGAACGCGGACCAGTGCTGCCGCCTTGTGGCACACTGCCGTAACAACCTTACAAACTGTGCCGAAGGGCTCCTATCACTCACAAGGCCTGCGGCCGGCGGCTTTGCAAACACAACCCTGCCCTCAAGAAATATCCTGGGCTAGGTAATCTGAAACGAATTCAAATCAGGCCCGACTCTCAGGCAGAAACCTTACAAGACCTCAGTGGTACTCACGCGCGTTTTAGAAAACAGCACATTCAAATGAAAAGATGCTCAGCATCTGTCTTGATTAGAGAGTGCAAGGGAAGCTAGACGAGGGTTTCCCTGGCTGCAGTCCTCACAAACCCTAAAAGCGTAAGTGCTCAAGAGGGCATGCCCAACAGAGAAGCCTACTATTGCTGTGGCTGGCATTGTAAATTGGTAACAGCCGGTAGGAAGATCAGTAGGCAAGTTCCTTACCAGACTAAACACTGGAGGGACCACGAGATTGGGCAACCCCGCTGCAGGTCGGATAACCAGAGACTAGCATCATTGGAAGGAAGCACTTGCACCCCAGCGGTCGTTGTGGTACCCTTTACCACAGCCAAGACACGCAAACGCACGAAATATCGAACGAGGGGTGAATGGAGAAAGGTGTTCTGCTACCTACACTCCCCCGACTACCACTCGTCCACAGAACCAAATGAACTCATACCATTTGCAGCAGCGTGGGTGCAGCAGTAGATGATCTCACTGATTCTGGTACAGACAGCAAGACACATATCGCAGGATATCTCTTATATGTGCAGTCTAAATAGGGATACAAAGGAAACACAGGGTTCACAGAGGGAAGAAAGAAGCGTGGAGTTCTCAGAGGGGGAAATTGGAGACCGGGGAAGGGTGAAGTGGGAGGTTGGGATTCACAGAAACACACTTAACGTATCAAAAAGTGCTCATCAAGGGCGACCCACACGGAAGCACAGGGAACGCTACAAAACATCCCTCAATCAACTAACAGGGCAAAGAATCTGAAACGCTACGGGTACAGCTACGTTTATAATTGCAACAAGCGGCTGTAGAACTCAGCAGACGCAACACTGTATGTAAACTATGCTGAGAGGGAAAAGGACTGTTCAACGACAAGGCAAAGAAGGGGTTAAGAAACGCCTAGTCTGTTACCTCAGGCCTCTGTGACATCGGCCGGTGTCACACCCCTGGAGCCTCAGCAGGCCTGCGTCCCACGGCTGGAGTATGCTGCTGCTGAGGGAACAAGGTAGCAGGACGTGCCACCTGACCAGCGGCCCCTCGCACCTCTACTGCCCATTCTCCCCTGCGTGGTACCACAATATCCCGATCCAACGTGGCCCTCCTACAGGTAAGCAAAGCCTGGTGCACCCAGATGATGGTGGAGCAGCTGAGAGGGAAGAGCTGTGAGGAAACGGGATCTCCATAGCTCCTGCTAGACAGGTTCCCACCTCTAGCCCACTTCCTTAGAGTCGACCCACCTGCGAACCACGGCACCCTCCGAGTAGCCCACTTGCAAGTCTTCCCATATGCCTGGGGTGGGGCAGTGCAGGTTAAGGGGCAGGAGGCGAGCATACGCAAGCCCTGGGGTGTGTGCTTAGCCACGTTCGACTCCCCATTTCCAATCCAACACCGGGACCCCCGCTAAGGCTTTGTTTCCCCAAGTTACCGGAGAGAACGCGGAGCAGTGCTGCCGCCTTGTGGCACACTGCCGTAACAACCTTACAAACTGTGCCGAAGGGCTCCTATCACTCACAAGGCCTGCGGCCGGCGGCTTTGCAAACACAACCCTGCCCTCAAGACATATCCTGGGCTAGGTAATCTGAAACGAATTCAAATCAGGCCCGACTCTCAGGCAGAAACCTTACAAGACCTCAGTGGTACTCACGCGCGTTTTAGAAAACAGCACATTCAAATGAAAAGATGCTCAGCATCTGTCTTGATTAGAGAGTGCAAGGGAAGCTAGACGAGGGTTTCCCTGGCTGCAGTCCTCACAAACCCTAAAAGCGTAAGTGCTCAAGAGGGCATGCCCAACAGAGAAGCCTACTATTGCTGTGGCTGGCATTGTAAATTGGTAACAGCCGGTAGGAAGATCAGTAGGCAAGTTCCTTACCAGACTAAACACTGGAGGGACCACGAGATTGGGCAACCCCGCTGCAGGTCGGATAACCAGAGACTAGCATCATTGGAAGGAAGCACTTGCACCCCAGCGGTCGTTGTGGTACCCTTTACCACAGCCAAGACACGCAAACGCACGAAATATCGAACGAGGGGTGAATGGAGAAAGGTGTTCTGCTACCTACACTCCCCCGACTACCACTCGTCCACAGAACCAAATGAACTCATACCATTTGCAGCAGCGTGGGTGCAGCAGTAGATGATCTCACTGATTCTGGTACAGACAGCAAGACACATATCGCAGGATATCTCTTATATGTGCAGTCTAAATAGGGATACAAAGGAAACACAGGGTTCACAGAGGGAAGAAAGAAGCGTGGAGTTCTCAGAGGGGGAAATTGGAGACCGGGGAAGGGTGAAGTGGGAGGTTGGGATTCACAGAAACACACTTAACGTATCAAAAAGTGCTCATCAAGGGCGACCCACACGGAAGCACAGGGAACGCTACAAAACATCCCTCAATCAACTAACAGGGCAAAGAATCTGAAACGCTACGGGTACAGCTACGTTTATAATTGCAACAAGCGGCTGTAGAACTCAGCAGACGCAACACTGTATGTAAACTATGCTGAGAGGGAAAAGGACTGTTCAACGACAAGGCAAAGAAGGGGTTAAGAAACGCCTAGTCTGTTACCTCAGGCCTCTGTGACATCGGCCGGTGTCACACCCCTGGAGCCTCAGCAGGCCTGCGTCCCACGGCTGGAGTATGCTGCTGCTGAGGGAACAAGGTAGCAGGACGTGCCACCTGACCAGCGGCCCCTCGCACCTCTACTGCCCATTCTCCCCTGCGTGGTACCACAATATCCCGATCCAACGTGGCCCTCCTACAGGTAAGCAAAGCCTGGTGCACCCAGATGATGGTGGAGCAGCTGAGAGGGAAGAGCTGTGAGGAAACGGGATCTCCATAGCTCCTGCTAGACAGGTTCCCACCTCTAGCCCACTTCCTTAGAGTCGACCCACCTGCGAACCACGGCACCCTCCGAGTAGCCCACTTGCAAGTCTTCCGATATGCCTGGGGTGGGGCAGTGCAGGTTAAGGGGCAGGAGGCGAGCATACGCAAGCCCTGGGGTGTGTGCTTAGCCACGTTCGACTCCCCATTTCCAATCCAACACCGGGACCCCCGCTAAGGCTTTGTTTCCCCAAGTTACCGGAGAGAACGCGGAGCAGTGCTGCCGCCTTGTGGCACACTGCCGTAACAACCTTACAAACTGTGCCGAAGGGCTCCTATCACTCACAAGGCCTGCGGCCGGCGGCTTTGCAAACACAACCCTGCCCTCAAGAAATATCCTGGGCTAGGTAATCTGAAACGAATTCAAATCAGGCCCGACTCTCAGGCAGAAACCTTACAAGACCTCAGTGGTACTCACGCGCGTTTTAGAAAACAGCACATTCAAATGAAAAGATGCTCAGCATCTGTCTTGATTAGAGAGTGCAAGGGAAGCTAGACGAGGGTTTCCCTGGCTGCAGTCCTCACAAACCCTAAAAGCGTAAGTGCTCAAGAGGGCATGCCCAACAGAGAAGCCTACTATTGCTGTGGCTGGCATTGTAAATTGGTAACAGCCGGTAGGAAGATCAGTAGGCAAGTTCCTTACCAGACTAAACACTGGAGGGACCACGAGATTGGGCAACCCCGCTGCAGGTCGGATAACCAGAGACTAGCATCATTGGAAGGAAGCACTTGCACCCCAGCGGTCGTTGTGGTACCCTTTACCACAGCCAAGACACGCAAACGCACGAAATATCGAACGAGGGGTGAATGGAGAAAGGTGTTCTGCTACCTACACTCCCTCGACTACCACTCGTCCACAGAACCAAATGAACTCATACCATTTGCAGCAGCGTGGGTGCAGCAGTAGATGATCTCACTGATTCTGGTACAGACAGCAAGACACATATCGCAGGATATCTCTTATATGTGCAGTCTAAATAGGGATACAAAGGAAACACAGGGTTCACAGAGGGAAGAAAGAAGCGTGGAGTTCTCAGAGGCGGAAATTGGAGACCGGGGAAGGGTGAAGTGGGAGGTTGGGATTCACAGAAACACACTTAACGTATCAAAAGGTGCTCATCAAGGGCGACCCACACGGAAGCACAGGGAACGCTACAAAACATTCCTCAATCAACTAACAGGGCAAAGAATCTGAAACGCTACGGGTACAGCTACGTTTATAATTGCAACAAGCGGCTGTAGAACTCAGCAGACGCAACACTGTATGTAAACTATGCTGAGAGGGAAAAGGACTGTTCAACGACAAGGCAAAGAAGGGGTTAAGAAACGCCTAGTCTGTTACCTCAGGCCTCTGTGACATCGGCCGGTGTCACACCCCTGGAGCCGCAGCAGGACTGAGTCCCACGGCTGGAGTATGCTGCTGCTGAGGGAACAAGGTAGCAGGACGTGCCACCTGACCAGCGGCCCCTCGCACCTCTACTGCCCATTCTCCCCTGCGTGGTACCACAATATCCCGATCCAACGTGGCCCTCCTACAGGTAAGCAAAGCCTGGTGCACCCAGATGATGGTGGAGCAGCTGAGAGGGAAGAGCTGTGAGGAAACGGGATCTCCATAGCTCCTGCTAGACAGGTTCCCACCTCTAGCCCACTTCCTTAGAGTCGACCCACCTGCGAACCACGGCACCCTCCGAGTAGCCCACTTGCAAGTCTTCCGATATGCCTGGGGTGGGGCAGTGCAGGTTAAGGGGCAGGAGGCGAGCATACGCAAGCCCTGGGGTGTGTGCTTAGCCACGTTCGACTCCCCATTTCCAATCCAACACCGGGACCCCCGCTAAGGCTTTGTTTCCCCAAGTTACCGGAGAGAACGCGGACCAGTGCTGCCGCCTTGTGGCACACTGCCGTAACAACCTTACAAACTGTGCCGAAGGGCTCCTATCACTCACAAGGCCTGCGGCCGGCGGCTTTGCAAACACAACCCTGCCCTCAAGAAATATCCTGGGCTAGGTAATCTGAAACGAATTCAAATCAGGCCCGACTCTCAGGCACAAACCTTACAAGACCTCAGTGGTACTCACGCGCGTTTTAGAAAACAGCACATTCAAATGAAAAGATGCTCAGCATCTGTCTTGATTAGAGAGTGCAAGGGAAGCTAGACGAGGGTTTCCCTGGCTGCAGTCCTCACAAACCCTAAAAGCGTAAGTGCTCAAGAGGGCATGCCCAACAGAGAAGCCTACTATTGCTGTGGCTGGCATTGCAAATTGGTAACAGCCGGTAGGAAGATCAGTAGGCAAGTTCCTTACCAGACTAAACACTGGAGGGACCACGAGATTGGGCAACCCCGCTGCAGGTCGGATAACCAGAGACTAGCATCATTGGAAGGAAGCACTTGCACCCCAGCGGTCGTTGTGGTACCCTTTACCACAGCCAAGACACGCAAACGCACGAAATATCGAACGAGGGGTGAATGGAGAAAGGTGTTCTGCTACCTACACTCCCTCGACTACCACTCGTCCACAGAACCAAATGAACTCATACCATTTGCAGCAGCGTGGGTGCAGCAGTAGATGATCTCACTGATTCTGGTACAGACAGCAAGACACATATCGCAGGATATCTCTTATATGTGCAGTCTAAATAGGGATACAAAGGAAACACAGGGTTCACAGAGGGAAGAAAGAAGCGTGGAGTTCTCAGAGGGGGAAATTGGAGACCGGGGAAGGGTGAAGTGGGAGGTTGGGATTCACAGAAACACACTTAACGTATCAAAAAGTGCTCATCAAGGGCGACCCACACGGAAGCACAGGGAACGCTACAAAACATCCCTCAATCAACTAACAGGGCAAAGAATCAGAAACGCTACGGGTACAGCTACGTTTATAATTGCAACAAGCGGCTGTAGAACTCAGCAGACGCAACACTGTATGTAAACTATGCTGAGAGGGAAAAGGATTGCTCAACGACAAGGCAAAGAAAGGGTTAAGAAACGCCTAGTCTGTTACCTCAGGCCTCTGTGACATCGGCCGGTGTCACATCCCTGGAGCCTCAGCAGGCCTGCGTCCCACGGCTGGAGTATGCTGCTGCTGAGGGAACAAGGTAGCAGGACGTGCCACCTGACCAGCGGCCCCTCGCACCTCTACTGCCCATTCTCCCCTGCGTGGTACCACAATATCCCGATCCAACGTGGCCCTCCTACAGGTAAGCAAAGCCTGGTGCACCCAGATGATGGTGGAGCAGCTGAGAGGGAAGAGCTGTGAGGAAACGGGATCTCCATAGCTCCTGCTAGACAGGTTCCCACCTCTAGCCCACTTCCTTAGAGTCGACCCACCTGCGAACCACGGCACCCTCCGAGTAGCCCACTTGCAAGTCTTCCCATATGCCTGGGG
Source organism: Orcinus orca (assembly GCF_937001465.1). NCBI lineage: Eukaryota > Metazoa > Chordata > Mammalia > Artiodactyla > Delphinidae > Orcinus > Orcinus orca. Next base: position 58,950,435 of record NC_064568.1, on the reverse strand, counting down.
TGGGGCAGTGCAGGTTAAGGGGCAGGAGGCGAGCATACGCAAGCCCTGGGGTGTGTGCTTAGCCACGTTCGACTCCCCATTTCCAATCCAACACCGGGACCCCCGCTAAGGCTTTGTTTCCCCAAGTTACCGGAGAGAACGCGGAGCAGTGCTGCCGCCTTGTGGCACACTGCCGTAACAACCTTACAAACTGTGCCGAAGGGCTCCTATCACTCACAAGGCCTGCGGCCGGCGGCTTTGCAAACACAACCCTGCCCTCAAGAAATATCCTGGGCTAGGTAATCTGAAACGAATTCAAATCAGGCCCGACTCTCAGGCAGAAACCTTACAAGACCTCAGTGGTACTCACGCGCGTTTTAGAAAACAGCACATTCAAATGAAAAGATGCTCAGCATCTGTCTTGATTAGAGAGTGCAAGGGAAGCTAGACGAGGGTTTCCCTGGCTGCAGTCCTCACAAACCCTAAAAGCGTTAGTGCTCAAGAGGGCATGCCCAACAGAGAAGGCTACTATTGCTGTGGCTGGCATTGTAAATTGGTAACAGCCGGTAGGAAGATCAGTAGGCAAGTTCCTTACCAGACTAAACACTGGAGGGACCACGAGATTGGGCAACCCCGCTGCAGGTCGGATAACCAGAGACTAGCATCATTGGAAGGAAGCACTTGCACCCCAGCGGTCGTTGTGGTACCCTTTACCACAGCCAAGACACGCAAACGCACGAAATATCGAACGAGGGGTGAATGGAGAAAGGTGTTCTGCTACCTACACTCCCCCGACTACCACTCGTCCACAGAACCAAATGAACTCATACCATTTGCAGCAGCGTGGGTGCAGCAGTAGATGATCTCACTGATTCTGGTACAGACAGCAAGACACATATCGCAGGATATCTCTTATATGTGCAGTCTAAATAGGGATACAAAGGAAACACAGGGTTCACAGAGGGAAGAAAGAAGCGTGGAGTTCTCAGAGGGGGAAATTGGAGACCGGGGAAGGGTGAAGTGGGAGGTTGGGATTCACAGAAACACACTTAACGTATCAAAAAGTGCTCATCAAGGGCGACCCACACGGAAGCACAGGGAACGCTACAAAACATCCCTCAATCAACTAACAGGGCAAAGAATCTGAAACGCTACGGGTACAGCTACGTTTATAATTGCAACAAGCGGCTGTAGAACTCAGCAGACGCAACACTGTATGTAAACTATGCTGAGAGGGAAAAGGACTGTTCAACGACAAGGCAAAGAAGGGGTTAAGAAACGCCTAGTCTGTTACCTCAGGCCTCTGTGACATCGGCCGGTGTCACACCCCTGGAGCCGCAGCAGGCCTGCGTCCCACGGCTGGAGTATGCTGCTGCTGAGGGAACAAGGTAGCAGGACGTGCCACCTGACCAGCGGCCCCTCGCACCTCTACTGCCCATTCTCCCCTGCGTGGTACCACAATATCCCGATCCAACGTGGCCCTCCTACAGGTAAGCAAAGCCTGGTGCACCCAGATGATGGTGGAGCAGCTGAGAGGGAAGAGCTGTGAGGAAACGGGATCTCCATAGCTCCTGCTAGACAGGTTCCCACCTCTAGCCCACTTCCTTAGAGTCGACCCACCTGCGAACCACGGCACCCTCCGAGTAGCCCACTTGCAAGTCTTCCGATATGCCTGGGGTGGGGCAGTGCAGGTTAAGGGGCAGGAGGCGAGCATACGCAAGCCCTGGGGTGTGTGCTTAGCCACGTTCGACTCCCCATTTCCAATCCAACACCGGGACCCCCGCTAAGGCTTTGTTTCCCCAAGTTACCGGAGAGAACGCGGACCAGTGCTGCCGCCTTGTGGCACACTGCCGTAACAACCTTACAAACTGTGCCGAAGGGCTCCTATCACTCACAAGGCCTGCGGCCGGCGGCTTTGCAAACACAACCCTGCCCTCAAGAAATATCCTGGGCTAGGTAATCTGAAACGAATTCAAATCAGGCCCGACTCTCAGGCAGAAACCTTACAAGACCTCAGTGGTACTCACGCGCGTTTTAGAAAACAGCACATTCAAATGAAAAGATGCTCAGCATCTGTCTTGATTAGAGAGTGCAAGGGAAGCTAGACGAGGGTTTCCCTGGCTGCAGTCCTCACAAACCCTAAAAGCGTAAGTGCTCAAGAGGGCATGCCCAACAGAGAAGCCTACTATTGCTGTGGCTGGCATTGTAAATTGGTAACAGCCGGTAGGAAGATCAGTAGGCAAGTTCCTTACCAGACTAAACACTGGAGGGACCACGAGATTGGGCAACCCCGCTGCAGGTCGGATAACCAGAGACTAGCATCATTGGAAGGAAGCACTTGCACCCCAGCAGTCGTTGTGGTACCCTTTACCACAGCCAAGACACGCAAACGCACGAAATATCGAACGAGGGGTGAATGGAGAAAGGTGTTCTGCTACCTACACTCCCCCGACTACCACTCGTCCACAGAACCAAATGAACTCATACCATTTGCAGCAGCGTGGGTGCAGCAGTAGATGATCTCACTGATTCTGGTACAGACAGCAAGACACATATCGCAGGATATCTCTTATATGTGCAGTCTAAATAGGGATACAAAGGAAACACAGGGTTCACAGAGGGAAGAAAGAAGCGTGGAGTTCTCAGAGGGGGAAATTGGAGACCGGGGAAGGGTGAAGTGGGAGGTTGGGATTCACAGAAACACACTTAACGTATCAAAAAGTGCTCATCAAGGGCGACCCACACGGAAGCACAGGGAACGCTACAAAACATCCCTCAATCAACTAACAGGGCAAAGAATCTGAAACGCTACGGGTACAGCTACGTTTATAATTGCAACAAGCGGCTGTAGAACTCAGCAGACGCAACACTGTATGTAAACTATGCTGAGAGGGAAAAGGACTGTTCAACGACAAGGCAAAGAAGGGGTTAAGAAACGCCTAGTCTGTTACCTCAGGCCTCTGTGACATCGGCCGGTGTCACACCCCTGGAGCCACAGCAGGCCTGCGTCCCACGGCTGGAGTATGCTGCTGCTGAGGGAACAAGGTAGCAGGACGTGCCACCTGACCAGCGGCCCCTCGCACCTCTACTGCCCATTCTCCCCTGCGTGGTACCACAATATCCCGATCCAACGTGGCCCTCCTACAGGTAAGCAAAGCCTGGTGCACCCAGATGATGGTGGAGCAGCTGAGAGGGAAGAGCTGTGAGGAAACGGGATCTCCATAGCTCCTGCTAGACAGGTTCCCACCTCTAGCCCACTTCCTTAGAGTCGACCCACCTGCGAACCACGGCACCCTCCGAGTAGCCCACTTGCAAGTCTTCCGATATGCCTGGGGTGGGGCAGTGCAGGTTAAGGGGCAGGAGGCGAGCATACGCAAGCCCTGGGGTGTGTGCTTAGCCACGTTCGACTCCCCATTTCCAATCCAACACCGGGACCCCCGCTAAGGCTTTGTTTCCCCAAGTTACCGGAGAGAACGCGGAGCAGTGCTGCCGCCTTGTGGCACACTGCCGTAACAACCTTACAAACTGTGCCGAAGGGCTCCTATCACTCACAAGGCCTGCGGCCGGCGGCTTTGCAAACACAACCCTGCCCTCAAGAAATATCCTGGGCTAGGTAATCTGAAACGAATTCAAATCAGGCCCGACTCTCAGGCAGAAACCTTACAAGACCTCAGTGGTACTCACGCGCGTTTTAGAAAACAGCACATTCAAATGAAAAGATGCTCAGCATCTGTCTTGATTAGAGAGTGCAAGGGAAGCTAGACGAGGGTTTCCCTGGCTGCAGTCCTCACAAACCCTAAAAGCGTAAGTGCTCAAGAGGGCATGCCCAACAGAGAAGCCTACTATTGCTGTGGCTGGCATTGTAAATTGGTAACAGCCGGTAGGAAGATCAGTAGGCAAGTTCCTTACCAGACTAAACACTGGAGGGACCACGAGATTGGGCAACCCCGCTGCAGGTCGGATAACCAGAGACTAGCATCATTGGAAGGAAGCACTTGCACCCCAGCGGTCGTTGTGGTACCCTTTACCACAGCCAAGACACGCAAACGCACGAAATATCGAACGAGGGGTGAATGGAGAAAGGTGTTCTGCTACCTACACTCCCTCGACTACCACTCGTCCACAGAACCAAATGAACTCATACCATTTGCAGCAGCGTGGGTGCAGCAGTAGATGATCTCACTGATTCTGGTACAGACAGCAAGACACATATCGCAGGATATCTCTTATATGTGCAGTCTAAATAGGGATACAAAGGAAACACAGGGTTCACAGAGGGAAGAAAGAAGCGTGGAGTTCTCAGAGGGGGAAATTGGAGACCGGGGAAGGGTGAAGTGGGAGGTTGGGATTCACAGAAACACACTTAACGTATCAAAAAGTGCTCATCAAGGGCGACCCACACGGAAGCACAGGGAACGCTACAAAACATCCCTCAATCAACTAACAGGGCAAAGAATCAGAAACGCTACGGGTACAGCTACGTTTATAATTGCAACAAGCGGCTGTAGAACTCAGCAGACGCAACACTGTATGTAAACTATGCTGAGAGGGAAAAGGATTGCTCAACGACAAGGCAAAGAAAGGGTTAAGAAACGCCTAGTCTGTTACCTCAGGCCTCTGTGACATCGGCCGGTGTCACATCCCTGGAGCCTCAGCAGGCCTGCGTCCCACGGCTGGAGTATGCTGCTGCTGAGGGAACAAGGTAGCAGGACGTGCCACCTGACCAGCGGCCCCTCGCACCTCTACTGCCCATTCTCCCCTGCGTGGTACCACAATATCCCGATCCAACGTGGCCCTCCTACAGGTAAGCAAAGCCTGGTGCACCCAGATGATGGTGGAGCAGCTGAGAGGGAAGAGCTGTGAGGAAACGGGATCTCCATAGCTCCTGCTAGACAGGTTCCCACCTCTAGCCCACTTCCTTAGAGTCGACCCACCTGCGAACCACGGCACCCTCCGAGTAGCCCACTTGCAAGTCTTCCGATATGCCTGGGGTGGGGCAGTGCAGGTTAAGGGGCAGGAGGCGAGCATACGCAAGCCCTGGGGTGTGTGCTTAGCCACGTTCGACTCCCCATTTCCAATCCAACACCGGGACCCCCGCTAAGGCTTTGTTTCCCCAAGTTACCGGAGAGAACGCGGAGCAGTGCTGCCGCCTTGTGACACACTGCCGTAACAACCTTACAAACTGTGCCGAAGGGCTCCTATCACTCACAAGGCCTGCGGCCGGCAGCTTTGCAAACACAACCCTGCCCTCAAGAAATATCCTGGGCTAGGTAATCTGAAACGAATTCAAATCAGGCCCGACTCTCAGGCACAAACCTTACAAGACCTCAGTGGTACTCACGCGCGTTTTAGAAAACAGCACATTCAAATGAAAAGATGCTCAGCATCTGTCTTGATTAGAGAGTGCAAGGGAAGCTAGACGAGGGTTTCCCTGGCTGCAGTCCTCACAAACCCTAAAAGCGTTAGTGCTCAAGAGGGCATGCCCAACAGAGAAGCCTACTATTGCTGTGGCTGGCATTGTAAATTGGTAACAGCCGGTAGGAAGATCAGTAGGCAAGTTCCTTACCAGACTAAACACTGGAGGGACCACGAGATTGGGCAACCCCGCTGCAGGTCGGATAACCAGAGACTAGCATCATTGGAAGGAAGCACTTGCACCCCAGCGGTCGTTGTGGTACCCTTTACCACAGCCAAGACACGCAAACGCACGAAATATCGAACGAGGGGTGAATGGAGAAACGTGTTCTGCTACCTACACTCCCTCGACTACCACTCGTCCACAGAACCAAATGAACTCATACCATTTGCAGCAGCGTGGGTGCAGCAGTAGATGATCTCACTGATTCTGGTAGAGACAGCAAGACACACATCGCAGGATATCTCTTATATGTGCAGTCTAAATAGGGATACAAAGGAAACACAGGGTTCACAGAGGGAAGAAAGAAGCGTGGAGTTCTCAGAGGGGGAAATTGGAGACCGGGGAAGGGTGAAGTGGGAGGTTGGGATTCACAGAAACACACTTAACGTATGAAAAAGTGCTCATCAAGGGCGACCCACCCGGAAGCACAGGGAACACTACAAAACATTCCTCAATCAACTAACAGGGCAAAGAATCTGAAACGCTACGGGTACAGCTACGTTTATAATTGCATCAAGCGGCTGTAGAACTCAGCAGACGCAACACTGTATATAAACTATGCTGAGAGGGAAAAGGATTGCTCAACGACAAGGCAAAGAAAGGGTTAAGAAACGCCTAGTCTGTTACCTCAGGCCTCTGTGACATCGGCCGGTGTCACACCCCTGGAGCCGCAGCAGGACTGAGTCCCACGGCTGGAGTATGCTGCTGCTGAGGGAACAAGGTAGCAGGACGTGCCACCTGACCAGCGGCCCCTCGCACCTCTACTGCCCATTCTCCCCTGCGTGGTACCACAATATCCCGATCCAACGTGGCCCTCCTACAGGTAAGCAAAGCCTGGTGCACCCAGATGATGGTGGAGCAGCTGAGAGGGAAGAGCTGTGAAGAAACGGGATCTCCACAGTTCCTGCTAGGCAGGTTCCCACCTCCAGCCCACTTCCTTAGAGTCGACCCACCTGCAAACCACAGCACCCTACGAGTAGCCCACTTGCAATCTTCCGATATGCCTGGGGTGGGGCAGTGCAGGTTAAGGGGCAGGAGGCGAGCATACGCAAGCCCTGGGGTGTGTGCTTAGCCACGTTCGACTCCCCATTTCCAATCCAACACCGGGACCCCCGCTAAGGCTTTGTTTCCCCAAGTTACCGGAGAGAACGCGGAGCAGTGCTGCCGCCTTGTGGCACACTGCCGTAACAACCTTACAAACTGTGCCGAAGGGCTCCTATCACTCACAAGGCCTGCGGCCGGCGGCTTTGCAAACACAACCCTGCCCTCAAGAAATATCCTGGGCTAGGTAATCTGAAACGAATTCAAATCAGGCCCGACTCTCAGGCAGAAACCTTACAAGACCTCAGTGGTACTCACGCGCGTTTTAGAAAACAGCACATTCAAATGAAAAGATGCTCAGCATCTGTCTTGATTAGAGAGTGCAAGGGAAGCTAGACGAGGGTTTCCCTGGCTGCAGTCCTCACAAACCCTAAAAGCGTAAGTGCTCAAGAGGGCATGCCCAACAGAGAAGCCTACTATTGCTGTGGCTGGCATTGTAAATTGGTAACAGCCGGTAGGAAGATCAGTAGGCAAGTTCCTTACCAGACTAAACACTGGAGGGACCACGAGATTGGGCAACCCCGCTGCAGGTCGGATAACCAGAGACTAGCATCATTGGAAGGAAGCACTTGCACCCCAGCGGTCGTTGTGGTACCCTTTACCACAGCCAAGACACGCAAACGCACGAAATATCGAACGAGGGGTGAATGGAGAAACGTGTTCTGCTACCTACACTCCCTCGACTACCACTCGTCCACAGAACCAAATGAACTCATACCATTTGCAGCAGCGTGGGTGCAGCAGTAGATGATCTCACTGATTCTGGTAGAGACAGCAAGACACATATCGCAGGATATCTCTTATATGTGCAGTCTAAATAGGGATACAAAGGAAACACAGGGTTCACAGAGGGAAGAAAGAAGCGTGGAGTTCTCAGAGGGGGAAATTGGAGACCGGGGAAGGGTGAAGTGGGAGGTTGGGATTCACAGAAACACACTTAACGTATGAAAAAGTGCTCATCAAGGGCGACCCACCCGGAAGCACAGGGAACGCTACAAAACATTCCTCAATCAACTAACAGGGCAAAGAATCTGAAACGCTACGGGTACAGCTACGTTTATAATTGCATCAAGCGGCTGTAGAACTCAGCAGACGCAACACTGTATATAAACTATGCTGAGAGGGAAAAGGATTGCTCAACGACAAGGCAAAGAAAGGGTTAAGAAACGCCTAGTCTGTTACCTCAGGCCTCTGTGACATCGGCCGGTGTCACATCCCTGGAGCCTCAGCAGGCCTGCGTCCCACGGCTGGAGTATGCTGCTGCTGAGGGAACAAGGTAGCAGGACGTGCCACCTGACCAGCGGCCCCTCGCACCTCTACTGCCCATTCTCCCCTGCGTGGTACCACAATATCCCGATCCAACGTGGCCCTCCTACAGGTAAGCAAAGCCTGGTGCACCCAGATGATGGTGGAGCAGCTGAGAGGGAAGAGCTGTGAGGAAACGGGATCTCCATAGCTCCTGCTAGACAGGTTCCCACCTCTAGCCCACTTCCTTAGAGTCGACCCACCTGCGAACCACGGCACCCTCCGAGTAGCCCACTTGCAAGTCTTCCCATATGCCTGGGGTGGGGCAGTGCAGGTTAAGGGGCAGGAGGCGAGCATACGCAAGCCCTGGGGTGTGTGCTTAGCCACGTTCGACTCCCCATTTCCAATCCAACACCGGGACCCCCGCTAAGGCTTTGTTTCCCCAAGTTACCGGAGAGAACGCGGACCAGTGCTGCCGCCTTGTGGCACACTGCCGTAACAACCTTACAAACTGTGCCGAAGGGCTCCTATCACTCACAAGGCCTGCGGCCGGCGGCTTTGCAAACACAACCCTGCCCTCAAGAAATATCCTGGGCTAGGTAATCTGAAACGAATTCAAATCAGGCCCGACTCTCAGGCAGAAACCTTACAAGACCTCAGTGGTACTCACGCGCGTTTTAGAAAACAGCACATTCAAATGAAAAGATGCTCAGCATCTGTCTTGATTAGAGAGTGCAAGGGAAGCTAGACGAGGGTTTCCCTGGCTGCAGTCCTCACAAACCCTAAAAGCGTAAGTGCTCAAGAGGGCATGCCCAACAGAGAAGCCTACTATTGCTGTGGCTGGCATTGTAAATTGGTAACAGCCGGTAGGAAGATCAGTAGGCAAGTTCCTTACCAGACTAAACACTGGAGGGACCACGAGATTGGGCAACCCCGCTGCAGGTCGGATAACCAGAGACTAGCATCATTGGAAGGAAGCACTTGCACCCCAGCGGTCGTTGTGGTACCCTTTACCACAGCCAAGACACGCAAACGCACGAAATATCGAACGAGGGGTGAATGGAGAAAGGTGTTCTGCTACCTACACTCCCCCGACTACCACTCGTCCACAGAACCAAATGAACTCATACCATTTGCAGCAGCGTGGGTGCAGCAGTAGATGATCTCACTGATTCTGGTACAGACAGCAAGACACATATCGCAGGATATCTCTTATATGTGCAGTCTAAATAGGGATACAAAGGAAACACAGGGTTCACAGAGGGAAGAAAGAAGCGTGGAGTTCTCAGAGGGGGAAATTGGAGACCGGGGAAGGGTGAAGTGGGAGGTTGGGATTCACAGAAACACACTTAACGTATCAAAAAGTGCTCATCAAGGGCGACCCACACGGAAGCACAGGGAACGCTACAAAACATCCCTCAATCAACTAACAGGGCAAAGAATCTGAAACGCTACGGGTACAGCTACGTTTATAATTGCAACAAGCGGCTGTAGAACTCAGCAGACGCAACACTGTATGTAAACTATGCTGAGAGGGAAAAGGACTGTTCAACGACAAGGCAAAGAAGGGGTTAAGAAACGCCTAGTCTGTTACCTCAGGCCTCTGTGACATCGGCCGGTGTCACACCCCTGGAGCCTCAGCAGGCCTGCGTCCCACGGCTGGAGTATGCTGCTGCTGAGGGAACAAGGTAGCAGGACGTGCCACCTGACCAGCGGCCCCTCGCACCTCTACTGCCCATTCTCCCCTGCGTGGTACCACAATATCCCGATCCAACGTGGCCCTCCTACAGGTAAGCAAAGCCTGGTGCACCCAGATGATGGTGGAGCAGCTGAGAGGGAAGAGCTGTGAGGAAACGGGATCTCCATAGCTCCTGCTAGACAGGTTCCCACCTCTAGCCCACTTCCTTAGAGTCGACCCACCTGCGAACCACGGCACCCTCCGAGTAGCCCACTTGCAAGTCTTCCCATATGCCTGGGGTGGGGCAGTGCAGGTTAAGGGGCAGGAGGCGAGCATACGCAAGCCCTGGGGTGTGTGCTTAGCCACGTTCGACTCCCCATTTCCAATCCAACACCGGGACCCCCGCTAAGGCTTTGTTTCCCCAAGTTACCGGAGAGAACGCGGAGCAGTGCTGCCGCCTTGTGGCACACTGCCGTAACAACCTTACAAACTGTGCCGAAGGGCTCCTATCACTCACAAGGCCTGCGGCCGGCGGCTTTGCAAACACAACCCTGCCCTCAAGAAATATCCTGGGCTAGGTAATCTGAAACGAATTCAAATCAGGCCCGACTCTCAGGCACAAACCTTACAAGACCTCAGTGGTACTCACGCGCGTTTTAGAAAACAGCACATTCAAATGAAAAGATGCTCAGCATCTGTCTTGATTAGAGAGTGCAAGGGAAGCTAGACGAGGGTTTCCCTGGCTGCAGTCCTCACAAACCCTAAAAGCGTAAGTGCTCAAGAGGGCATGCCCAACAGAGAAGCCTACTATTGCTGTGGCTGGCATTGTAAATTGGTAACAGCCGGTAGGAAGATCAGTAGGCAAGTTCCTTACCAGACTAAACACTGGAGGGACCACGAGATTGGGCAACCCCGCTGCAGGTCGGATAACCAGAGACTAGCATCATTGGAAGGAAGCACTTGCACCCCAGCGGTCGTTGTGGTACCCTTTACCACAGCCAAGACACGCAAACGCACGAAATATCGAACGAGGGGTGAATGGAGAAAGGTGTTCTGCTACCTACACTCCCTCGACTACCACTCGTCCACAGAACCAAATGAACTCATACCATTTGCAGCAGCGTGGGTGCAGCAGTAGATGATCTCACTGATTCTGGTACAGACAGCAAGACACATATCGCAGGATATCTCTTATATGTGCAGTCTAAATAGGGATACAAAGGAAACACAGGGTTCACAGAGGGAAGAAAGAAGCGTGGAGTTCTCAGAGGGGGAAATTGGAGACCGGGGAAGGGTGAAGTGGGAGGTTGGGATTCACAGAAACACACTTAACGTATCAAAAAGTGCTCATCAAGGGCGACCCACCCGGAAGCACAGGGAACGCTACAAAACATTCCTCAATCAACTAACAGGGCAAAGAATCTGAAACGCTACGGGTACAGCTACGTTTATAATTGCAACAAGCGGCTGTAGAACTCAGCAGACGCAACACTGTATGTAAACTATGCTGAGAGGGAAAAGGATTGCTCAACGACAAGGCAAAGAAAGGGTTAAGAAACGCCTAGTCTGTTACCTCAGGCCTCTGTGACATCGGCCGGTGTCACATCCCTGGAGCCTCAGCAGGCCTGCGTCCCACGGCTGGAGTATGCTGCTGCTGAGGGAACAAGGTAGCAGGACGTGCCACCTGACCAGCGGCCCCTCGCACCTCTACTGCCCATTCTCCCCTGCGTGGTACCACAATATCCCGATCCAACGTGGCCCTCCTACAGGTAAGCAAAGCCTGGTGCACCCAGATGATGGTGGAGCAGCTGAGAGGGAAGAGCTGTGAGGAAACGGGATCTCCATAGCTCCTGCTAGACAGGTTCCCACCTCTAGCCCACTTCCTTAGAGTCGACCCACCTGCGAACCACGGCACCCTCCGAGTAGCCCACTTGCAAGTCTTCCGATATGCCTGGGGTGGGGCAGTGCAGGTTAAGGGGCAGGAGGCGAGCATACGCAAGCCCTGGGGTGTGTGCTTAGCCACGTTCGACTCCCCATTTCCAATCCAACACCGGGACCCCCGCTAAGGCTTTGTTTCCCCAAGTTACCGGAGAGAACGCGGAGCAGTGCTGCCGCCTTGTGACACACTGCCGTAACAACCTTACAAACTGTGCCGAAGGGCTCCTATCACTCACAAGGCCTGCGGCCGGCAGCTTTGCAAACACAACCCTGCCCTCAAGAAATATCCTGGGCTAGGTAATCTGAAACGAATTCAAATCAGGCCCGACTCTCAGGCAGAAACCTTACAAGACCTCAGTGGTACTCACGCGCGTTTTAGAAAACAGCACATTCAAATGAAAAGATGCTCAGCATCTGTCTTGATTAGAGAGTGCAAGGGAAGCTAGACGAGGGTTTCCCTGGCTGCAGTCCTCACAAACCCTAAAAGCGTTAGTGCTCAAGAGGGCATGCCCAACAGAGAAGCCTACTATTGCTGTGGCTGGCATTGTAAATTGGTAACAGCCGGTAGGAAGATCAGTAGGCAAGTTCCTTACCAGACTAAACACTGGAGGGACCACGAGATTGGGCAACCCCGCTGCAGGTCGGATAACCAGAGACTAGCATCATTGGAAGGAAGCACTTGCACCCCAGCGGTCGTTGTGGTACCCTTTACCACAGCCAAGACACGCAAACGCACGAAATATCGAACGAGGGGTGAATGGAGAAACGTGTTCTGCTACCTACACTCCCTCGACTACCACTCGTCCACAGAACCAAATGAACTCATACCATTTGCAGCAGCGTGGGTGCAGCAGTAGATGATCTCACTGATTCTGGTAGAGACAGCAAGACACACATCGCAGGATATCTCTTATATGTGCAGTCTAAATAGGGATACAAAGGAAACACAGGGTTCACAGAGGGAAGAAAGAAGCGTGGAGTTCTCAGAGGGGGAAATTGGAGACCGGGGAAGGGTGAAGTGGGAGGTTGGGATTCACAGAAACACACTTAACGTATGAAAAAGTGCTCATCAAGGGCGACCCACCCGGAAGCACAGGGAACACTACAAAACATTCCTCAATCAACTAACAGGGCAAAGAATCTGAAACGCTACGGGTACAGCTACGTTTATAATTGCATCAAGCGGCTGTAGAACTCAGCAGACGCAACACTGTATATAAACTATGCTGAGAGGGAAAAGGATTGCTCAACGACAAGGCAAAGAAAGGGTTAAGAAACGCCTAGTCTGTTACCTCAGGCCTCTGTGACATCGGCCGGTGTCACACCCCTGGAGCCGCAGCAGGACTGAGTCCCACGGCTGGAGTATGCTGCTGCTGAGGGAACAAGGTAGCAGGACGTGCCACCTGACCAGCGGCCCCTCGCACCTCTACTGCCCATTCTCCCCTGCGTGGTACCACAATATCCCGATCCAACGTGGCCCTCCTACAGGTAAGCAAAGCCTGGTGCACCCAGATGATGGTGGAGCAGCTGAGAGGGAAGAGCTGTGAAGAAACGGGATCTCCACAGTTCCTGCTAGGCAGGTTCCCACCTCCAGCCCACTTCCTTAGAGTCGACCCACCTGCAAACCACAGCACCCTACGAGTAGCCCACTTGCAATCTTCCGATATGCCTGGGGTGGGGCAGTGCAGGTTAAGGGGCAGGAGGCGAGCATACGCAAGCCCTGGGGTGTGTGCTTAGCCACGTTCGACTCCCCATTTCCAATCCAACACCGGGACCCCCGCTAAGGCTTTGTTTCCCCAAGTTACCGGAGAGAACGCGGAGCAGTGCTGCCGCCTTGTGGCACACTGCCGTAACAACCTTACAAACTGTGCCGAAGGGCTCCTATCACTCACAAGGCCTGCGGCCGGCGGCTTTGCAAACACAACCCTGCCCTCAAGAAATATCCTGGGCTAGGTAATCTGAAACGAATTCAAATCAGGCCCGACTCTCAGGCAGAAACCTTACAAGACCTCAGTGGTACTCACGCGCGTTTTAGAAAACAGCACATTCAAATGAAAAGATGCTCAGCATCTGTCTTGATTAGAGAGTGCAAGGGAAGCTAGACGAGGGTTTCCCTGGCTGCAGTCCTCACAAACCCTAAAAGCGTTAGTGCTCAAGAGGGCATGCCCAACAGAGAAGCCTACTATTGCTGTGGCTGGCATTGTAAATTGGTAACAGCCGGTAGGAAGATCAGTAGGCAAGTTCCTTACCAGACTAAACACTGGAGGGACCACGAGATTGGGCAACCCCGCTGCAGGTCGGATAACCAGAGACTAGCATCATTGGAAGGAAGCACTTGCACCCCAGCGGTCGTTGTGGTACCCTTTACCACAGCCAAGACACGCAAACGCACGAAATATCGAACGAGGGGTGAATGGAGAAACGTGTTCTGCTACCTACACTCCCTCGACTACCACTCGTCCACAGAACCAAATGAACTCATACCATTTGCAGCAGCGTGGGTGCAGCAGTAGATGATCTCACTGATTCTGGTAGAGACAGCAAGACACATATCGCAGGATATCTCTTATATGTGCAGTCTAAATAGGGATACAAAGGAAACACAGGGTTCACAGAGGGAAGAAAGAAGCGTGGAGTTCTCAGAGGGGGAAATTGGAGACCGGGGAAGGGTGAAGTGGGAGGTTGGGATTCACAGAAACACACTTAACGTATGAAAAAGTGCTCATCAAGGGCGACCCACCCGGAAGCACAGGGAACGCTACAAAACATTCCTCAATCAACTAACAGGGCAAAGAATCTGAAACGCTACGGGTACAGCTACGTTTATAATTGCATCAAGCGGCTGTAGAACTCAGCAGACGCAACACTGTATATAAACTATGCTGAGAGGGAAAAGGATTGCTCAACGACAAGGCAAAGAAAGGGTTAAGAAACGCCTACTCTGTTACCTCAGGCCTCTGTGACATCGGCCGGTGTCACATCCCTGGAGCCTCAGCAGGCCTGCGTCCCACGGCTGGAGTATGCTGCTGCTGAGGGAACAAGGTAGCAGGACGTGCCACCTGACCAGCGGCCCCTCGCACCTCTACTGCCCATTCTCCCCTGCGTGGTACCACAATATCCCGATCCAACGTGGCCCTCCTACAGGTAAGCAAAGCCTGGTGCACCCAGATGATGGTGGAGCAGCTGAGAGGGAAGAGCTGTGAGGAAACGGGATCTCCATAGCTCCTGCTAGACAGGTTCCCACCTCTAGCCCACTTCCTTAGAGTCGACCCACCTGCGAACCACGGCACCCTCCGAGTAGCCCACTTGCAAGTCTTCCCATATGCCTGGGGTGGGGCAGTGCAGGTTAAGGGGCAGGAGGCGAGCATACGCAAGCCCTGGGGTGTGTGCTTAGCCACGTTCGACTCCCCATTTCCAATCCAACACCGGGACCCCCGCTAAGGCTTTGTTTCCCCAAGTTACCGGAGAGAACGCGGAGCAGTGCTGCCGCCTTGTGGCACACTGCCGTAACAACCTTACAAACTGTGCCGAAGGGCTCCTATCACTCACAAGGCCTGCGGCCGGCGGCTTTGCAAACACAACCCTGCCCTCAAGAAATATCCTGGGCTAGGTAATCTGAAACGAATTCAAATCAGGCCCGACTCTCAGGCAGAAACCTTACAAGACCTCAGTGGTACTCACGCGCGTTTTAGAAAACAGCACATTCAAATGAAAAGATGCTCAGCATCTGTCTTGATTAGAGAGTGCAAGGGAAGCTAGACGAGGGTTTCCCTGGCTGCAGTCCTCACAAACCCTAAAAGCGTAAGTGCTCAAGAGGGCATGCCCAACAGAGAAGCCTACTATTGCTGTGGCTGGCATTGTAAATTGGTAACAGCCGGTAGGAAGATCAGTAGGCAAGTTCCTTACCAGACTAAACACTGGAGGGACCACGAGATTGGGCAACCCCGCTGCAGGTCGGATAACCAGAGACTAGCATCATTGGAAGGAAGCACTTGCACCCCAGCGGTCGTTGTGGTACCCTTTACCACAGCCAAGACACACAAACGCACGAAATATCGAACGAGGGGTGAATGGAGAAACGTGTTCTGCTACCTACACTCCCTCGACTACCACTCGTCCACAGAACCAAATGAACTCATACCATTTGCAGCAGCGTGGGTGCAGCAGTAGATGATCTCACTGATTCTGGTACAGACAGCAAGACACATATCGCAGGATATCTCTTATATGTGCAGTCTAAATAGGGATACAAAGGAAACACAGGGTTCACAGAGGGAAGAAAGAAGCGTGGAGTTCTCAGAGGGGGAAATTGGAGACCGGGGAAGGGTGAAGTGGGAGGTTGGGATTCACAGAAACACACTTAACGTATCAAAAGGTGCTCATCAAGGGCGACCCACACGGAAGCACAGGGAACGCTACAAAACATCCCTCAATCAACTAACAGGGCAAAGAATCTGAAACGCTACGGGTACAGCTACGTTTATAATTGCAACAAGCGGCTGTAGAACTCAGCAGACGCAACACTGTATGTAAACTATGCTGAGAGGGAAAAGGACTGTTCAACGACAAGGCAAAGAAGGGGTTAAGAAACGCCTAGTCTGTTACCTCAGGCCTCTGTGACATCGGCCGGTGTCACACCCCTGGAGCCGCAGCAGGACTGAGTCCCACGGCTGGAGTATGCTGCTGCTGAGGGAACAAGGTAGCAGGACGTGCCACCTGACCAGCGGCCCCTCGGACCTCTACTGCCCATTCTCCCCTGCGTGGTACCACAATATCCCGATCCAACGTGGCCCTCCTACAGGTAAGCAAAGCCTGGTGCACCCAGATGATGGTGGAGCAGCTGAGAGGGAAGAGCTGTGAGGAAACGGGATCTCCATAGCTCCTGCTAGACAGGTTCCCACCTCTAGCCCACTTCCTTAGAGTCGACCCACCTGCGAACCACGGCACCCTCCGAGTAGCCCACTTGCAAGTCTTCCGATATGCCTGGGGTGGGGCAGTGCAGGTTAAGGGGCAGGAGGCGAGCATACGCAAGCCCTGGGGTGTGTGCTTAGCCACGTTCGACTCCCCATTTCCAATCCAACACCGGGACCCCCGCTAAGGCTTTGTTTCCCCAAGTTACCGGAGAGAACGCGGAGCAGTGCTGCCGCCTTGTGGCACACTGCCGTAACAACCTTACAAACTGTGCCGAAGGGCTCCTATCACTCACAAGGCCTGCGGCCGGCGGCTTTGCAAACACAACCCTGCCCTCAAGAAATATCCTGGGCTAGGTAATCTGAAACGAATTCAAATCAGGCCCGACTCTCAGGCAGAAACCTTACAAGACCTCAGTGGTACTCACGCGCGTTTTAGAAAACAGCACATTCAAATGAAAAGATGCTCAGCATCTGTCTTGATTAGAGAGTGCAAGGGAAGCTAGACGAGGGTTTCCCTGGCTGCAGTCCTCACAAACCCTAAAAGCGTAAGTGCTCAAGAGGGCATGCCCAACAGAGAAGCCTACTATTGCTGTGGCTGGCATTGTAAATTGGTAACAGCCGGTAGGAAGATCAGTAGGCAAGTTCCTTACCAGACTAAACACTGGAGGGACCACGAGATTGGGCAACCCCGCTGCAGGTCGGATAACCAGAGACTAGCATCATTGGAAGGAAGCACTTGCACCCCAGCGGTCGTTGTGGTACCCTTTACCACAGCCAAGACACGCAAACGCACGAAATATCGAACGAGGGGTGAATGGAGAAAGGTGTTCTGCTACCTACACTCCCTCGACTACCACTCGTCCACAGAACCAAATGAACTCATACCATTTGCAGCAGCGTGGGTGCAGCAGTAGATGATCTCACTGATTCTGGTACAGACAGCAAGACACATATCGCAGGATATCTCTTATATGTGCAGTCTAAATAGGGATACAAAGGAAACACAGGGTTCACAGAGGGAAGAAAGAAGCGTGGAGTTCTCAGAGGGGGAAATTGGAGACCGGGGAAGGGTGAAGTGGGAGGTTGGGATTCACAGAAACACACTTAACGTATCAAAAAGTGCTCATCAAGGGCGACCCACACGGAAGCACAGGGAACGCTACAAAACATCCCTCAATCAACTAACAGGGCAAAGAATCTGAAACGCTACGGGTACAGCTACGTTTATAATTGCAACAAGCGGCTGTAGAACTCAGCAGACGCAACACTGTATGTAAACTATGCTGAGAGGGAAAAGGATTGCTCAACGACAAGGCAAAGAAAGGGTTAAGAAACGCCTAGTCTGTTACCTCAGGCCTCTGTGACATCGGCCGGTGTCACATCCCTGGAGCCTCAGCAGGCCTGCGTCCCACGGCTGGAGTATGCTGCTGCTGAGGGAACAAGGTAGCAGGACGTGCCACCTGACCAGCGGCCCCTCGCACCTCTACTGCCCATTCTCCCCTGCGTGGTACCACAATATCCCGATCCAACGTGGCCCTCCTACAGGTAAGCAAAGCCTGGTGCACCCAGATGATGGTGGAGCAGCTGAGAGGGAAGAGCTGTGAGGAAACGGGATCTCCATAGCTCCTGCTAGACAGGTTCCCACCTCTAGCCCACTTCCTTAGAGTCGACCCACCTGCGAACCACGGCACCCTCCGAGTAGCCCACTTGCAAGTCTTCCCATATGCCTGGGGTGGGGCAGTGCAGGTTAAGGGGCAGGAGGCGAGCATACGCAAGCCCTGGGGTGTGTGCTTAGCCACGTTCGACTCCCCATTTCCAATCCAACACCGGGACCCCCGCTAAGGCTTTGTTTCCCCAAGTTACCGGAGAGAACGCGGAGCAGTGCTGCCGCCTTGTGGCACACTGCCGTAACAACCTTACAAACTGTGCCGAAGGGCTCCTATCACTCACAAGGCCTGCGGCCGGCGGCTTTGCAAACACAACCCTGCCCTCAAGAAATATCCTGGGCTAGGTAATCTGAAACGAATTCAAATCAGGCCCGACTCTCAGGCAGAAACCTTACAAGACCTCAGTGGTACTCACGCGCGTTTTAGAAAACAGCACATTCAAATGAAAAGATGCTCAGCATCTGTCTTGATTAGAGAGTGCAAGGGAAGCTAGACGAGGGTTTCCCTGGCTGCAGTCCTCACAAACCCTAAAAGCGTTAGTGCTCAAGAGGGCATGCCCAACAGAGAAGGCTACTATTGCTGTGGCTGGCATTGTAAATTGGTAACAGCCGGTAGGAAGATCAGTAGGCAAGTTCCTTACCAGACTAAACACTGGAGGGACCACGAGATTGGGCAACCCCGCTGCAGGTCGGATAACCAGAGACTAGCATCATTGGAAGGAAGCACTTGCACCCCAGCGGTCGTTGTGGTACCCTTTACCACAGCCAAGACACGCAAACGCACGAAATATCGAACGAGGGGTGAATGGAGAAAGGTGTTCTGCTACCTACACTCCCCCGACTACCACTCGTCCACAGAACCAAATGAACTCATACCATTTGCAGCAGCGTGGGTGCAGCAGTAGATGATCTCACTGATTCTGGTACAGACAGCAAGACACATATCGCAGGATATCTCTTATATGTGCAGTCTAAATAGGGATACAAAGGAAACACAGGGTTCACAGAGGGAAGAAAGAAGCGTGGAGTTCTCAGAGGGGGAAATTGGAGACCGGGGAAGGGTGAAGTGGGAGGTTGGGATTCACAGAAACACACTTAACGTATCAAAAAGTGCTCATCAAGGGCGACCCACACGGAAGCACAGGGAACGCTACAAAACATCCCTCAATCAACTAACAGGGCAAAGAATCTGAAACGCTACGGGTACAGCTACGTTTATAATTGCAACAAGCGGCTGTAGAACTCAGCAGACGCAACACTGTATGTAAACTATGCTGAGAGGGAAAAGGACTGTTCAACGACAAGGCAAAGAAGGGGTTAAGAAACGCCTAGTCTGTTACCTCAGGCCTCTGTGACATCGGCCGGTGTCACACCCCTGGAGCCGCAGCAGGCCTGCGTCCCACGGCTGGAGTATGCTGCTGCTGAGGGAACAAGGTAGCAGGACGTGCCACCTGACCAGCGGCCCCTCGCACCTCTACTGCCCATTCTCCCCTGCGTGGTACCACAATATCCCGATCCAACGTGGCCCTCCTACAGGTAAGCAAAGCCTGGTGCACCCAGATGATGGTGGAGCAGCTGAGAGGGAAGAGCTGTGAGGAAACGGGATCTCCATAGCTCCTGCTAGACAGGTTCCCACCTCTAGCCCACTTCCTTAGAGTCGACCCACCTGCGAACCACGGCACCCTCCGAGTAGCCCACTTGCAAGTCTTCCGATATGCCTGGGGTGGGGCAGTGCAGGTTAAGGGGCAGGAGGCGAGCATACGCAAGCCCTGGGGTGTGTGCTTAGCCACGTTCGACTCCCCATTTCCAATCCAACACCGGGACCCCCGCTAAGGCTTTGTTTCCCCAAGTTACCGGAGAGAACGCGGAGCAGTGCTGCCGCCTTGTGGCACACTGCCGTAACAACCTTACAAACTGTGCCGAAGGGCTCCTATCACTCACAAGGCCTGCGGCCGGCGGCTTTGCAAACACAACCCTGCCCTCAAGAAATATCCTGGGCTAGGTAATCTGAAACGAATTCAAATCAGGCCCGACTCTCAGGCAGAAACCTTACAAGACCTCAGTGGTACTCACGCGCGTTTTAGAAAACAGCACATTCAAATGAAAAGATGCTCAGCATCTGTCTTGATTAGAGAGTGCAAGGGAAGCTAGACGAGGGTTTCCCTGGCTGCAGTCCTCACAAACCCTAAAAGCGTAAGTGCTCAAGAGGGCATGCCCAACAGAGAAGCCTACTATTGCTGTGGCTGGCATTGTAAATTGGTAACAGCCGGTAGGAAGATCAGTAGGCAAGTTCCTTACCAGACTAAACACTGGAGGGACCACGAGATTGGGCAACCCCGCTGCAGGTCGGATAACCAGAGACTAGCATCATTGGAAGGAAGCACTTGCACCCCAGCGGTCGTTGTGGTACCCTTTACCACAGCCAAGACACACAAACGCACGAAATATCGAACGAGGGGTGAATGGAGAAACGTGTTCTGCTACCTACACTCCCTCGACTACCACTCGTCCACAGAACCAAATGAACTCATACCATTTGCAGCAGCGTGGGTGCAGCAGTAGATGATCTCACTGATTCTGGTACAGACAGCAAGACACATATCGCAGGATATCTCTTATATGTGCAGTCTAAATAGGGATACAAAGGAAACACAGGGTTCACAGAGGGAAGAAAGAAGCGTGGAGTTCTCAGAGGGGGAAATTGGAGACCGGGGAAGGGTGAAGTGGGAGGTTGGGATTCACAGAAACACACTTAACGTATCAAAAGGTGCTCATCAAGGGCGACCCACACGGAAGCACAGGGAACGCTACAAAACATCCCTCAATCAACTAACAGGGCAAAGAATCTGAAACGCTACGGGTACAGCTACGTTTATAATTGCAACAAGCGGCTGTAGAACTCAGCAGACGCAACACTGTATGTAAACTATGCTGAGAGGGAAAAGGACTGTTCAACGACAAGGCAAAGAAGGGGTTAAGAAACGCCTAGTCTGTTACCTCAGGCCTCTGTGACATCGGCCGGTGTCACACCCCTGGAGCCGCAGCAGGACTGAGTCCCACGGCTGGAGTATGCTGCTGCTGAGGGAACAAGGTAGCAGGACGTGCCACCTGACCAGCGGCCCCTCGGACCTCTACTGCCCATTCTCCCCTGCGTGGTACCACAATATCCCGATCCAACGTGGCCCTCCTACAGGTAAGCAAAGCCTGGTGCACCCAGATGATGGTGGAGCAGCTGAGAGGGAAGAGCTGTGAGGAAACGGGATCTCCATAGCTCCTGCTAGACAGGTTCCCACCTCTAGCCCACTTCCTTAGAGTCGACCCACCTGCGAACCACGGCACCCTCCGAGTAGCCCACTTGCAAGTCTTCCGATATGCCTGGGGTGGGGCAGTGCAGGTTAAGGGGCAGGAGGCGAGCATACGCAAGCCCTGGGGTGTGTGCTTAGCCACGTTCGACTCCCCATTTCCAATCCAACACCGGGACCCCCGCTAAGGCTTTGTTTCCCCAAGTTACCGGAGAGAACGCGGAGCAGTGCTGCCGCCTTGTGGCACACTGCCGTAACAACCTTACAAACTGTGCCGAAGGGCTCCTATCACTCACAAGGCCTGCGGCCGGCGGCTTTGCAAACACAACCCTGCCCTCAAGAAATATCCTGGGCTAGGTAATCTGAAACGAATTCAAATCAGGCCCGACTCTCAGGCAGAAACCTTACAAGACCTCAGTGGTACTCACGCGCGTTTTAGAAAACAGCACATTCAAATGAAAAGATGCTCAGCATCTGTCTTGATTAGAGAGTGCAAGGGAAGCTAGACGAGGGTTTCCCTGGCTGCAGTCCTCACAAACCCTAAAAGCGTAAGTGCTCAAGAGGGCATGCCCAACAGAGAAGCCTACTATTGCTGTGGCTGGCATTGTAAATTGGTAACAGCCGGTAGGAAGATCAGTAGGCAAGTTCCTTACCAGACTAAACACTGGAGGGACCACGAGATTGGGCAACCCCGCTGCAGGTCGGATAACCAGAGACTAGCATCATTGGAAGGAAGCACTTGCACCCCAGCGGTCGTTGTGGTACCCTTTACCACAGCCAAGACACGCAAACGCACGAAATATCGAACGAGGGGTGAATGGAGAAAGGTGTTCTGCTACCTACACTCCCTCGACTACCACTCGTCCACAGAACCAAATGAACTCATACCATTTGCAGCAGCGTGGGTGCAGCAGTAGATGATCTCACTGATTCTGGTACAGACAGCAAGACACATATCGCAGGATATCTCTTATATGTGCAGTCTAAATAGGGATACAAAGGAAACACAGGGTTCACAGAGGGAAGAAAGAAGCGTGGAGTTCTCAGAGGGGGAAATTGGAGACCGGGGAAGGGTGAAGTGGGAGGTTGGGATTCACAGAAACACACTTAACGTATCAAAAAGTGCTCATCAAGGGCGACCCACACGGAAGCACAGGGAACGCTACAAAACATCCCTCAATCAACTAACAGGGCAAAGAATCTGAAACGCTACGGGTACAGCTACGTTTATAATTGCAACAAGCGGCTGTAGAACTCAGCAGACGCAACACTGTATGTAAACTATGCTGAGAGGGAAAAGGATTGCTCAACGACAAGGCAAAGAAAGGGTTAAGAAACGCCTAGTCTGTTACCTCAGGCCTCTGTGACATCGGCCGGTGTCACATCCCTGGAGCCTCAGCAGGCCTGCGTCCCACGGCTGGAGTATGCTGCTGCTGAGGGAACAAGGTAGCAGGACGTGCCACCTGACCAGCGGCCCCTCGCACCTCTACTGCCCATTCTCCCCTGCGTGGTACCACAATATCCCGATCCAACGTGGCCCTCCTACAGGTAAGCAAAGCCTGGTGCACCCAGATGATGGTGGAGCAGCTGAGAGGGAAGAGCTGTGAGGAAACGGGATCTCCATAGCTCCTGCTAGACAGGTTCCCACCTCTAGCCCACTTCCTTAGAGTCGACCCACCTGCGAACCACGGCACCCTCCGAGTAGCCCACTTGCAAGTCTTCCCATATGCCTGGGGTGGGGCAGTGCAGGTTAAGGGGCAGGAGGCGAGCATACGCAAGCCCTGGGGTGTGTGCTTAGCCACGTTCGACTCCCCATTTCCAATCCAACACCGGGACCCCCGCTAAGGCTTTGTTTCCCCAAGTTACCGGAGAGAACGCGGAGCAGTGCTGCCGCCTTGTGGCACACTGCCGTAACAACCTTACAAACTGTGCCGAAGGGCTCCTATCACTCACAAGGCCTGCGGCCGGCGGCTTTGCAAACACAACCCTGCCCTCAAGAAATATCCTGGGCTAGGTAATCTGAAACGAATTCAAATCAGGCCCGACTCTCAGGCAGAAACCTTACAAGACCTCAGTGGTACTCACGCGCGTTTTAGAAAACAGCACATTCAAATGAAAAGATGCTCAGCATCTGTCTTGATTAGAGAGTGCAAGGGAAGCTAGACGAGGGTTTCCCTGGCTGCAGTCCTCACAAACCCTAAAAGCGTTAGTGCTCAAGAGGGCATGCCCAACAGAGAAGGCTACTATTGCTGTGGCTGGCATTGTAAATTGGTAACAGCCGGTAGGAAGATCAGTAGGCAAGTTCCTTACCAGACTAAACACTGGAGGGACCACGAGATTGGGCAACCCCGCTGCAGGTCGGATAACCAGAGACTAGCATCATTGGAAGGAAGCACTTGCACCCCAGCGGTCGTTGTGGTACCCTTTACCACAGCCAAGACACGCAAACGCACGAAATATCGAACGAGGGGTGAATGGAGAAAGGTGTTCTGCTACCTACACTCCCCCGACTACCACTCGTCCACAGAACCAAATGAACTCATACCATTTGCAGCAGCGTGGGTGCAGCAGTAGATGATCTCACTGATTCTGGTACAGACAGCAAGACACATATCGCAGGATATCTCTTATATGTGCAGTCTAAATAGGGATACAAAGGAAACACAGGGTTCACAGAGGGAAGAAAGAAGCGTGGAGTTCTCAGAGGGGGAAATTGGAGACCGGGGAAGGGTGAAGTGGGAGGTTGGGATTCACAGAAACACACTTAACGTATCAAAAAGTGCTCATCAAGGGCGACCCACACGGAAGCACAGGGAACGCTACAAAACATCCCTCAATCAACTAACAGGGCAAAGAATCTGAAACGCTACGGGTACAGCTACGTTTATAATTGCAACAAGCGGCTGTAGAACTCAGCAGACGCAACACTGTATGTAAACTATGCTGAGAGGGAAAAGGACTGTTCAACGACAAGGCAAAGAAGGGGTTAAGAAACGCCTAGTCTGTTACCTCAGGCCTCTGTGACATCGGCCGGTGTCACACCCCTGGAGCCGCAGCAGGCCTGCGTCCCACGGCTGGAGTATGCTGCTGCTGAGGGAACAAGGTAGCAGGACGTGCCACCTGACCAGCGGCCCCTCGCACCTCTACTGCCCATTCTCCCCTGCGTGGTACCACAATATCCCGATCCAACGTGGCCCTCCTACAGGTAAGCAAAGCCTGGTGCACCCAGATGATGGTGGAGCAGCTGAGAGGGAAGAGCTGTGAGGAAACGGGATCTCCATAGCTCCTGCTAGACAGGTTCCCACCTCTAGCCCACTTCCTTAGAGTCGACCCACCTGCGAACCACGGCACCCTCCGAGTAGCCCACTTGCAAGTCTTCCGATATGCCTGGGGTGGGGCAGTGCAGGTTAAGGGGCAGGAGGCGAGCATACGCAAGCCCTGGGGTGTGTGCTTAGCCACGTTCGACTCCCCATTTCCAATCCAACACCGGGACCCCCGCTAAGGCTTTGTTTCCCCAAGTTACCGGAGAGAACGCGGAGCAGTGCTGCCGCCTTGTGGCACACTGCCGTAACAACCTTACAAACTGTGCCGAAGGGCTCCTATCACTCACAAGGCCTGCGGCCGGCGGCTTTGCAAACACAACCCTGCCCTCAAGAAATATCCTGGGCTAGGTAATCTGAAACGAATTCAAATCAGGCCCGACTCTCAGGCAGAAACCTTACAAGACCTCAGTGGTACTCACGCGCGTTTTAGAAAACAGCACATTCAAATGAAGAGATGCTCAGCATCTGTCTTGATTAGAGAGTGCAAGGGAAGCTAGACGAGGGTTTCCCTGGCTGCAGTCCTCACAAACCCTAAAAGCGTAAGTGCTCAAGAGGGCATGCCCAACAGAGAAGCCTACTATTGCTGTGGCTAGCATTGTAAATTGGTAACAGCCGGTAGGAAGATCAGTAGGCAAGTTCCTTACCAGACTAAACACTGGAGGGACCACGAGATTGGGCAACCCCGCTGCAGGTCGGATAACCAGAGACTAGCATCATTGGAAGGAAGCACTTGCACCCCAGCAGTCGTTGTGGTACCCTTTACCACAGCCAAGACACGCAAACGCACGAAATATCGAACGAGGGGTGAATGGAGAAAGGTGTTCTGCTACCTACACTCCCCCGACTACCACTCGTCCACAGAACCAAATGAACTCATACCATTTGCAGCAGCGTGGGTGCAGCAGTAGATGATCTCACTGATTCTGGTACAGACAGCAAGACACATATCGCAGGATATCTCTTATATGTGCAGTCTAAATAGGGATACAAAGGAAACACAGGGTTCACAGAGGGAAGAAAGAAGCGTGGAGTTCTCAGAGGGGGAAATTGGAGACCGGGGAAGGGTGAAGTGGGAGGTTGGGATTCACAGAAACACACTTAACGTATCAAAAAGTGCTCATCAAGGGCGACCCACACGGAAGCACAGGGAACGCTACAAAACATCCCTCAATCAACTAACAGGGCAAAGAATCTGAAACGCTACGGGTACAGCTACGTTTATAATTGCAACAAGCGGCTGTAGAACTCAGCAGACGCAACACTGTATGTAAACTATGCTGAGAGGGAAAAGGACTGTTCAACGACAAGGCAAAGAAGGGGTTAAGAAACGCCTAGTCTGTTACCTCAGGCCTCTGTGACATCGGCCGGTGTCACACCCCTGGAGCCACAGCAGGCCTGCGTCCCACGGCTGGAGTATGCTGCTGCTGAGGGAACAAGGTAGCAGGACGTGCCACCTGACCAGCGGCCCCTCGCACCTCTACTGCCCATTCTCCCCTGCGTGGTACCACAATATCCCGATCCAACGTGGCCCTCCTACAGGTAAGCAAAGCCTGGTGCACCCAGATGATGGTGGAGCAGCTGAGAGGGAAGAGCTGTGAGGAAACGGGATCTCCATAGCTCCTGCTAGACAGGTTCCCACCTCTAGCCCACTTCCTTAGAGTCGACCCACCTGCGAACCACGGCACCCTCCGAGTAGCCCACTTGCAAGTCTTCCGATATGCCTGGGGTGGGGCAGTGCAGGTTAAGGGGCAGGAGGCGAGCATACGCAAGCCCTGGGGTGTGTGCTTAGCCACGTTCGACTCCCCATTTCCAATCCAACACCGGGACCCCCGCTAAGGCTTTGTTTCCCCAAGTTACCGGAGAGAACGCGGAGCAGTGCTGCCGCCTTGTGGCACACTGCCGTAACAACCTTACAAACTGTGCCGAAGGGCTCCTATCACTCACAAGGCCTGCGGCCGGCGGCTTTGCAAACACAACCCTGCCCTCAAGAAATATCCTGGGCTAGGTAATCTGAAACGAATTCAAATCAGGCCCGACTCTCAGGCACAAACCTTACAAGACCTCAGTGGTACTCACGCGCGTTTTAGAAAACAGCACATTCAAATGAAAAGATGCTCAGCATCTGTCTTGATTAGAGAGTGCAAGGGAAGCTAGACGAGGGTTTCCCTGGCTGCAGTCCTCACAAACCCTAAAAGCGTTAGTGCTCAAGAGGGCATGCCCAACAGAGAAGGCTACTATTGCTGTGGCTGGCATTGTAAATTGGTAACAGCCGGTAGGAAGATCAGTAGGCAAGTTCCTTACCAGACTAAACACTGGAGGGACCACGAGATTGGGCAACCCCGCTGCAGGTCGGATAACCAGAGACTAGCATCATTGGAAGGAAGCACTTGCACCCCAGCGGTCGTTGTGGTACCCTTTACCACAGCCAAGACACGCAAACGCACGAAATATCGAACGAGGGGTGAATGGAGAAACGTGTTCTGCTACCTACACTCCCTCGACTACCACTCGTCCACAGAACCAAATGAACTCATACCATTTGCAGCAGCGTGGGTGCAGCAGTAGATGATCTCACTGATTCTGGTAGAGACAGCAAGACACATATCGCAGGATATCTCTTATATGTGCAGTCTAAATAGGGATACAAAGGAAACACAGGGTTCACAGAGGGAAGAAAGAAGCGTGGAGTTCTCAGAGGGGGAAATTGGAGACCGGGGAAGGGTGAAGTGGGAGGTTGGGATTCACAGAAACACACTTAACGTATGAAAAAGTGCTCATCAAGGGCGACCCACCCGGAAGCACAGGGAACGCTACAAAACATTCCTCAATCAACTAACAGGGCAAAGAATCTGAAACGGTACGGGTACAGCTACGTTTATAATTGCATCAAGCGGCTGTAGAACTCAGCAGACGCAACACTGTATATAAACTATGCTGAGAGGGAAAAGGATTGCTCAACGACAAGGCAAAGAAAGGGTTAAGAAACGCCTAGTCTGTTACCTCAGGCCTCTGTGACATCGGCCGGTGTCACATCCCTGGAGCCTCAGCAGGCCTGCGTCCCACGGCTGGAGTATGCTGCTGCTGAGGGAACAAGGTAGCAGGACGTGCCACCTGACCAGCGGCCCCTCGCACCTCTACTGCCCATTCTCCCCTGCGTGGTACCACAATATCCCGATCCAACGTGGCCCTCCTACAGGTAAGCAAAGCCTGGTGCACCCAGATGATGGTGGAGCAGCTGAGAGGGAAGAGCTGTGAGGAAACGGGATCTCCATAGCTCCTGCTAGACAGGTTCCCACCTCTAGCCCACTTCCTTAGAGTCGACCCACCTGCGAACCACGGCACCCTCCGAGTAGCCCACTTGCAAGTCTTCCCATATGCCTGGGGTGGGGCAGTGCAGGTTAAGGGGCAGGAGGCGAGCATACGCAAGCCCTGGGGTGTGTGCTTAGCCACGTTCGACTCCCCATTTCCAATCCAACACCGGGACCCCCGCTAAGGCTTTGTTTCCCCAAGTTACCGGAGAGAACGCGGAGCAGTGCTGCCGCCTTGTGGCACACTGCCGTAACAACCTTACAAACTGTGCCGAAGGGCTCCTATCACTCACAAGGCCTGCGGCCGGCGGCTTTGCAAACACAACCCTGCCCTCAAGAAATATCCTGGGCTAGGTAATCTGAAACGAATTCAAATCAGGCCCGACTCTCAGGCAGAAACCTTACAAGACCTCAGTGGTACTCACGCGCGTTTTAGAAAACAGCACATTCAAATGAAAAGATGCTCAGCATCTGTCTTGATTAGAGAGTGCAAGGGAAGCTAGACGAGGGTTTCCCTGGCTGCAGTCCTCACAAACCCTAAAAGCGTAAGTGCTCAAGAGGGCATGCCCAACAGAGAAGCCTACTATTGCTGTGGCTGGCATTGTAAATTGGTAACAGCCGGTAGGAAGATCAGTAGGCAAGTTCCTTACCAGACTAAACACTGGAGGGACCACGAGATTGGGCAACCCCGCTGCAGGTCGGATAACCAGAGACTAGCATCATTGGAAGGAAGCACTTGCACCCCAGCGGTCGTTGTGGTACCCTTTACCACAGCCAAGACACGCAAACGCACGAAATATCGAACGAGGGGTGAATGGAGAAAGGTGTTCTGCTACCTACACTCCCTCGACTACCACTCGTCCACAGAACCAAATGAACTCATACCATTTGCAGCAGCGTGGGTGCAGCAGTAGATGATCTCACTGATTCTGGTACAGACAGCAAGACACATATCGCAGGATATCTCTTATATGTGCAGTCTAAATAGGGATACAAAGGAAACACAGGGTTCACAGAGGGAAGAAAGAAGCGTGGAGTTCTCAGAGGCGGAAATTGGAGACCGGGGAAGGGTGAAGTGGGAGGTTGGGATTCACAGAAACACACTTAACGTATCAAAAGGTGCTCATCAAGGGCGACCCACACGGAAGCACAGGGAACGCTACAAAACATTCCTCAATCAACTAACAGGGCAAAGAATCTGAAACGCTACGGGTACAGCTACGTTTATAATTGCAACAAGCGGCTGTAGAACTCAGCAGACGCAACACTGTATGTAAACTATGCTGAGAGGGAAAAGGACTGTTCAACGACAAGGCAAAGAAGGGGTTAAGAAACGCCTAGTCTGTTACCTCAGGCCTCTGTGACATCGGCCGGTGTCACACCCCTGGAGCCGCAGCAGGACTGAGTCCCACGGCTGGAGTATGCTGCTGCTGAGGGAACAAGGTAGCAGGACGTGCCACCTGACCAGCGGCCCCTCGCACCTCTACTGCCCATTCTCCCCTGCGTGGTACCACAATATCCCGATCCAACGTGGCCCTCCTACAGGTAAGCAAAGCCTGGTGCACCCAGATGATGGTGGAGCAGCTGAGAGGGAAGAGCTGTGAGGAAACGGGATCTCCATAGCTCCTGCTAGACAGGTTCCCACCTCTAGCCCACTTCCTTAGAGTCGACCCACCTGCGAACCACGGCACCCTCCGAGTAGCCCACTTGCAAGTCTTCCGATATGCCTGGGGTGGGGCAGTGCAGGTTAAGGGGCAGGAGGCGAGCATACGCAAGCCCTGGGGTGTGTGCTTAGCCACGTTCGACTCCCCATTTCCAATCCAACACCGGGACCCCCGCTAAGGCTTTGTTTCCCCAAGTTACCGGAGAGAACGCGGACCAGTGCTGCCGCCTTGTGGCACACTGCCGTAACAACCTTACAAACTGTGCCGAAGGGCTCCTATCACTCACAAGGCCTGCGGCCGGCGGCTTTGCAAACACAACCCTGCCCTCAAGAAATATCCTGGGCTAGGTAATCTGAAACGAATTCAAATCAGGCCCGACTCTCAGGCACAAACCTTACAAGACCTCAGTGGTACTCACGCGCGTTTTAGAAAACAGCACATTCAAATGAAAAGATGCTCAGCATCTGTCTTGATTAGAGAGTGCAAGGGAAGCTAGACGAGGGTTTCCCTGGCTGCAGTCCTCACAAACCCTAAAAGCGTAAGTGCTCAAGAGGGCATGCCCAACAGAGAAGCCTACTATTGCTGTGGCTGGCATTGCAAATTGGTAACAGCCGGTAGGAAGATCAGTAGGCAAGTTCCTTACCAGACTAAACACTGGAGGGACCACGAGATTGGGCAACCCCGCTGCAGGTCGGATAACCAGAGACTAGCATCATTGGAAGGAAGCACTTGCACCCCAGCGGTCGTTGTGGTACCCTTTACCACAGCCAAGACACGCAAACGCACGAAATATCGAACGAGGGGTGAATGGAGAAAGGTGTTCTGCTACCTACA
Organism: Orcinus orca; assembly: GCF_937001465.1. NCBI lineage: Eukaryota > Metazoa > Chordata > Mammalia > Artiodactyla > Delphinidae > Orcinus > Orcinus orca. The sequence goes on along the minus strand of NC_064568.1, from coordinate 58,919,846 downwards.
CTCCCTCGACTACCACTCGTCCACAGAACCAAATGAACTCATACCATTTGCAGCAGCGTGGGTGCAGCAGTAGATGATCTCACTGATTCTGGTACAGACAGCAAGACACATATCGCAGGATATCTCTTATATGTGCAGTCTAAATAGGGATACAAAGGAAACACAGGGTTCACAGAGGGAAGAAAGAAGCGTGGAGTTCTCAGAGGGGGAAATTGGAGACCGGGGAAGGGTGAAGTGGGAGGTTGGGATTCACAGAAACACACTTAACGTATCAAAAAGTGCTCATCAAGGGCGACCCACACGGAAGCACAGGGAACGCTACAAAACATCCCTCAATCAACTAACAGGGCAAAGAATCAGAAACGCTACGGGTACAGCTACGTTTATAATTGCAACAAGCGGCTGTAGAACTCAGCAGACGCAACACTGTATGTAAACTATGCTGAGAGGGAAAAGGATTGCTCAACGACAAGGCAAAGAAAGGGTTAAGAAACGCCTAGTCTGTTACCTCAGGCCTCTGTGACATCGGCCGGTGTCACATCCCTGGAGCCTCAGCAGGCCTGCGTCCCACGGCTGGAGTATGCTGCTGCTGAGGGAACAAGGTAGCAGGACGTGCCACCTGACCAGCGGCCCCTCGCACCTCTACTGCCCATTCTCCCCTGCGTGGTACCACAATATCCCGATCCAACGTGGCCCTCCTACAGGTAAGCAAAGCCTGGTGCACCCAGATGATGGTGGAGCAGCTGAGAGGGAAGAGCTGTGAGGAAACGGGATCTCCATAGCTCCTGCTAGACAGGTTCCCACCTCTAGCCCACTTCCTTAGAGTCGACCCACCTGCGAACCACGGCACCCTCCGAGTAGCCCACTTGCAAGTCTTCCCATATGCCTGGGGTGGGGCAGTGCAGGTTAAGGGGCAGGAGGCGAGCATACGCAAGCCCTGGGGTGTGTGCTTAGCCACGTTCGACTCCCCATTTCCAATCCAACACCGGGACCCCCGCTAAGGCTTTGTTTCCCCAAGTTACCGGAGAGAACGCGGAGCAGTGCTGCCGCCTTGTGGCACACTGCCGTAACAACCTTACAAACTGTGCCGAAGGGCTCCTATCACTCACAAGGCCTGCGGCCGGCGGCTTTGCAAACACAACCCTGCCCTCAAGAAATATCCTGGGCTAGGTAATCTGAAACGAATTCAAATCAGGCCCGACTCTCAGGCAGAAACCTTACAAGACCTCAGTGGTACTCACGCGCGTTTTAGAAAACAGCACATTCAAATGAAAAGATGCTCAGCATCTGTCTTGATTAGAGAGTGCAAGGGAAGCTAGACGAGGGTTTCCCTGGCTGCAGTCCTCACAAACCCTAAAAGCGTAAGTGCTCAAGAGGGCATGCCCAACAGAGAAGCCTACTATTGCTGTGGCTGGCATTGTAAATTGGTAACAGCCGGTAGGAAGATCAGTAGGCAAGTTCCTTACCAGACTAAACACTGGAGGGACCACGAGATTGGGCAACCCCGCTGCAGGTCGGATAACCAGAGACTAGCATCATTGGAAGGAAGCACTTGCACCCCAGCGGTCGTTGTGGTACCCTTTACCACAGCCAAGACACGCAAACGCACGAAATATCGAACGAGGGGTGAATGGAGAAAGGTGTTCTGCTACCTACACTCCCCCGACTACCACTCGTCCACAGAACCAAATGAACTCATACCATTTGCAGCAGCGTGGGTGCAGCAGTAGATGATCTCACTGATTCTGGTACAGACAGCAAGACACATATCGCAGGATATCTCTTATATGTGCAGTCTAAATAGGGATACAAAGGAAACACAGGGTTCACAGAGGGAAGAAAGAAGCGTGGAGTTCTCAGAGGGGGAAATTGGAGACCGGGGAAGGGTGAAGTGGGAGGTTGGGATTCACAGAAACACACTTAACGTATCAAAAAGTGCTCATCAAGGGCGACCCACACGGAAGCACAGGGAACGCTACAAAACATCCCTCAATCAACTAACAGGGCAAAGAATCTGAAACGCTACGGGTACAGCTACGTTTATAATTGCAACAAGCGGCTGTAGAACTCAGCAGACGCAACACTGTATGTAAACTATGCTGAGAGGGAAAAGGACTGTTCAACGACAAGGCAAAGAAGGGGTTAAGAAACGCCTAGTCTGTTACCTCAGGCCTCTGTGACATCGGCCGGTGTCACACCCCTGGAGCCTCAGCAGGCCTGCGTCCCACGGCTGGAGTATGCTGCTGCTGAGGGAACAAGGTAGCAGGACGTGCCACCTGACCAGCGGCCCCTCGCACCTCTACTGCCCATTCTCCCCTGCGTGGTACCACAATATCCCGATCCAACGTGGCCCTCCTACAGGTAAGCAAAGCCTGGTGCACCCAGATGATGGTGGAGCAGCTGAGAGGGAAGAGCTGTGAGGAAACGGGATCTCCATAGCTCCTGCTAGACAGGTTCCCACCTCTAGCCCACTTCCTTAGAGTCGACCCACCTGCGAACCACGGCACCCTCCGAGTAGCCCACTTGCAAGTCTTCCCATATGCCTGGGGTGGGGCAGTGCAGGTTAAGGGGCAGGAGGCGAGCATACGCAAGCCCTGGGGTGTGTGCTTAGCCACGTTCGACTCCCCATTTCCAATCCAACACCGGGACCCCCGCTAAGGCTTTGTTTCCCCAAGTTACCGGAGAGAACGCGGAGCAGTGCTGCCGCCTTGTGGCACACTGCCGTAACAACCTTACAAACTGTGCCGAAGGGCTCCTATCACTCACAAGGCCTGCGGCCGGCGGCTTTGCAAACACAACCCTGCCCTCAAGAAATATCCTGGGCTAGGTAATCTGAAACGAATTCAAATCAGGCCCGACTCTCAGGCACAAACCTTACAAGACCTCAGTGGTACTCACGCGCGTTTTAGAAAACAGCACATTCAAATGAAAAGATGCTCAGCATCTGTCTTGATTAGAGAGTGCAAGGGAAGCTAGACGAGGGTTTCCCTGGCTGCAGTCCTCACAAACCCTAAAAGCGTAAGTGCTCAAGAGGGCATGCCCAACAGAGAAGCCTACTATTGCTGTGGCTGGCATTGTAAATTGGTAACAGCCGGTAGGAAGATCAGTAGGCAAGTTCCTTACCAGACTAAACACTGGAGGGACCACGAGATTGGGCAACCCCGCTGCAGGTCGGATAACCAGAGACTAGCATCATTGGAAGGAAGCACTTGCACCCCAGCGGTCGTTGTGGTACCCTTTACCACAGCCAAGACACGCAAACGCACGAAATATCGAACGAGGGGTGAATGGAGAAACGTGTTCTGCTACCTACACTCCCTCGACTACCACTCGTCCACAGAACCAAATGAACTCATACCATTTGCAGCAGCGTGGGTGCAGCAGTAGATGATCTCACTGATTCTGGTACAGACAGCAAGACACATATCGCAGGATATCTCTTATATGTGCAGTCTAAATAGGGATACAAAGGAAACACAGGGTTCACAGAGGGAAGAAAGAAGCGTGGAGTTCTCAGAGGGGGAAATTGGAGACCGGGGAAGGGTGAAGTGGGAGGTTGGGATTCACAGAAACACACTTAACGTATCAAAAAGTGCTCATCAAGGGCGACCCACACGGAAGCACAGGGAACGCTACAAAACATCCCTCAATCAACTAACAGGGCAAAGAATCAGAAACGCTACGGGTACAGCTACGTTTATAATTGCAACAAGCGGCTGTAGAACTCAGCAGACGCAACACTGTATGTAAACTATGCTGAGAGGGAAAAGGATTGCTCAACGACAAGGCAAAGAAAGGGTTAAGAAACGCCTAGTCTGTTACCTCAGGCCTCTGTGACATCGGCCGGTGTCACATCCCTGGAGCCTCAGCAGGCCTGCGTCCCACGGCTGGAGTATGCTGCTGCTGAGGGAACAAGGTAGCAGGACGTGCCACCTGACCAGCGGCCCCTCGCACCTCTACTGCCCATTCTCCCCTGCGTGGTACCACAATATCCCGATCCAACGTGGCCCTCCTACAGGTAAGCAAAGCCTGGTGCACCCAGATGATGGTGGAGCAGCTGAGAGGGAAGAGCTGTGAGGAAACGGGATCTCCATAGCTCCTGCTAGACAGGTTCCCACCTCTAGCCCACTTCCTTAGAGTCGACCCACCTGCGAACCACGGCACCCTCCGAGTAGCCCACTTGCAAGTCTTCCGATATGCCTGGGGTGGGGCAGTGCAGGTTAAGGGGCAGGAGGCGAGCATACGCAAGCCCTGGGGTGTGTGCTTAGCCACGTTCGACTCCCCATTTCCAATCCAACACCGGGACCCCCGCTAAGGCTTTGTTTCCCCAAGTTACCGGAGAGAACGCGGAGCAGTGCTGCCGCCTTGTGACACACTGCCGTAACAACCTTACAAACTGTGCCGAAGGGCTCCTATCACTCACAAGGCCTGCGGCCGGCGGCTTTGCAAACACAACCCTGCCCTCAAGAAATATCCTGGGCTAGGTAATCTGAAACGAATTCAAATCAGGCCCGACTCTCAGGCAGAAACCTTACAAGACCTCAGTGGTACTCACGCGCGTTTTAGAAAACAGCACATTCAAATGAAAAGATGCTCAGCATCTGTCTTGATTAGAGAGTGCAAGGGAAGCTAGACGAGGGTTTCCCTGGCTGCAGTCCTCACAAACCCTAAAAGCGTTAGTGCTCAAGAGGGCATGCCCAACAGAGAAGCCTACTATTGCTGTGGCTGGCATTGTAAATTGGTAACAGCCGGTAGGAAGATCAGTAGGCAAGTTCCTTACCAGACTAAACACTGGAGGGACCACGAGATTGGGCAACCCCGCTGCAGGTCGGATAACCAGAGACTAGCATCATTGGAAGGAAGCACTTGCACCCCAGCGGTCGTTGTGGTACCCTTTACCACAGCCAAGACACGCAAACGCACGAAATATCGAACGAGGGGTGAATGGAGAAACGTGTTCTGCTACCTACACTCCCTCGACTACCACTCGTCCACAGAACCAAATGAACTCATACCATTTGCAGCAGCGTGGGTGCAGCAGTAGATGATCTCACTGATTCTGGTAGAGACAGCAAGACACACATCGCAGGATATCTCTTATATGTGCAGTCTAAATAGGGATACAAAGGAAACACAGGGTTCACAGAGGGAAGAAAGAAGCGTGGAGTTCTCAGAGGGGGAAATTGGAGACCGGGGAAGGGTGAAGTGGGAGGTTGGGATTCACAGAAACACACTTAACGTATGAAAAAGTGCTCATCAAGGGCGACCCACCCGGAAGCACAGGGAACACTACAAAACATTCCTCAATCAACTAACAGGGCAAAGAATCTGAAACGCTACGGGTACAGCTACGTTTATAATTGCATCAAGCGGCTGTAGAACTCAGCAGACGCAACACTGTATATAAACTATGCTGAGAGGGAAAAGGATTGCTCAACGACAAGGCAAAGAAAGGGTTAAGAAACGCCTAGTCTGTTACCTCAGGCCTCTGTGACATCGGCCGGTGTCACACCCCTGGAGCCGCAGCAGGACTGAGTCCCACGGCTGGAGTATGCTGCTGCTGAGGGAACAAGGTAGCAGGACGTGCCACCTGACCAGCGGCCCCTCGCACCTCTACTGCCCATTCTCCCCTGCGTGGTACCACAATATCCCGATCCAACGTGGCCCTCCTACAGGTAAGCAAAGCCTGGTGCACCCAGATGATGGTGGAGCAGCTGAGAGGGAAGAGCTGTGAAGAAACGGGATCTCCACAGTTCCTGCTAGGCAGGTTCCCACCTCCAGCCCACTTCCTTAGAGTCGACCCACCTGCAAACCACAGCACCCTACGAGTAGCCCACTTGCAATCTTCCGATATGCCTGGGGTGGGGCAGTGCAGGTTAAGGGGCAGGAGGCGAGCATACGCAAGCCCTGGGGTGTGTGCTTAGCCACGTTCGACTCCCCATTTCCAATCCAACACCGGGACCCCCGCTAAGGCTTTGTTTCCCCAAGTTACCGGAGAGAACGCGGAGCAGTGCTGCCGCCTTGTGGCACACTGCCGTAACAACCTTACAAACTGTGCCGAAGGGCTCCTATCACTCACAAGGCCTGCGGCCGGCGGCTTTGCAAACACAACCCTGCCCTCAAGAAATATCCTGGGCTAGGTAATCTGAAACGAATTCAAATCAGGCCCGACTCTCAGGCAGAAACCTTACAAGACCTCAGTGGTACTCACGCGCGTTTTAGAAAACAGCACATTCAAATGAAAAGATGCTCAGCATCTGTCTTGATTAGAGAGTGCAAGGGAAGCTAGACGAGGGTTTCCCTGGCTGCAGTCCTCACAAACCCTAAAAGCGTTAGTGCTCAAGAGGGCATGCCCAACAGAGAAGCCTACTATTGCTGTGGCTGGCATTGTAAATTGGTAACAGCCGGTAGGAAGATCAGTAGGCAAGTTCCTTACCAGACTAAACACTGGAGGGACCACGAGATTGGGCAACCCCGCTGCAGGTCGGATAACCAGAGACTAGCATCATTGGAAGGAAGCACTTGCACCCCAGCGGTCGTTGTGGTACCCTTTACCACAGCCAAGACACGCAAACGCACGAAATATCGAACGAGGGGTGAATGGAGAAACGTGTTCTGCTACCTACACTCCCTCGACTACCACTCGTCCACAGAACCAAATGAACTCATACCATTTGCAGCAGCGTGGGTGCAGCAGTAGATGATCTCACTGATTCTGGTAGAGACAGCAAGACACATATCGCAGGATATCTCTTATATGTGCAGTCTAAATAGGGATACAAAGGAAACACAGGGTTCACAGAGGGAAGAAAGAAGCGTGGAGTTCTCAGAGGGGGAAATTGGAGACCGGGGAAGGGTGAAGTGGGAGGTTGGGATTCACAGAAACACACTTAACGTATGAAAAAGTGCTCATCAAGGGCGACCCACCCGGAAGCACAGGGAACGCTACAAAACATTCCTCAATCAACTAACAGGGCAAAGAATCTGAAACGCTACGGGTACAGCTACGTTTATAATTGCATCAAGCGGCTGTAGAACTCAGCAGACGCAACACTGTATATAAACTATGCTGAGAGGGAAAAGGATTGCTCAACGACAAGGCAAAGAAAGGGTTAAGAAACGCCTAGTCTGTTACCTCAGGCCTCTGTGACATCGGCCGGTGTCACATCCCTGGAGCCTCAGCAGGCCTGCGTCCCACGGCTGGAGTATGCTGCTGCTGAGGGAACAAGGTAGCAGGACGTGCCACCTGACCAGCGGCCCCTCGCACCTCTACTGCCCATTCTCCCCTGCGTGGTACCACAATATCCCGATCCAACGTGGCCCTCCTACAGGTAAGCAAAGCCTGGTGCACCCAGATGATGGTGGAGCAGCTGAGAGGGAAGAGCTGTGAGGAAACGGGATCTCCATAGCTCCTGCTAGACAGGTTCCCACCTCTAGCCCACTTCCTTAGAGTCGACCCACCTGCGAACCACGGCACCCTCCGAGTAGCCCACTTGCAAGTCTTCCCATATGCCTGGGGTGGGGCAGTGCAGGTTAAGGGGCAGGAGGCGAGCATACGCAAGCCCTGGGGTGTGTGCTTAGCCACGTTCGACTCCCCATTTCCAATCCAACACCGGGACCCCCGCTAAGGCTTTGTTTCCCCAAGTTACCGGAGAGAACGCGGAGCAGTGCTGCCGCCTTGTGGCACACTGCCGTAACAACCTTACAAACTGTGCCGAAGGGCTCCTATCACTCACAAGGCCTGCGGCCGGCGGCTTTGCAAACACAACCCTGCCCTCAAGAAATATCCTGGGCTAGGTAATCTGAAACGAATTCAAATCAGGCCCGACTCTCAGGCAGAAACCTTACAAGACCTCAGTGGTACTCACGCGCGTTTTAGAAAACAGCACATTCAAATGAAAAGATGCTCAGCATCTGTCTTGATTAGAGAGTGCAAGGGAAGCTAGACGAGGGTTTCCCTGGCTGCAGTCCTCACAAACCCTAAAAGCGTAAGTGCTCAAGAGGGCATGCCCAACAGAGAAGCCTACTATTGCTGTGGCTGGCATTGTAAATTGGTAACAGCCGGTAGGAAGATCAGTAGGCAAGTTCCTTACCAGACTAAACACTGGAGGGACCACGAGATTGGGCAACCCCGCTGCAGGTCGGATAACCAGAGACTAGCATCATTGGAAGGAAGCACTTGCACCCCAGCGGTCGTTGTGGTACCCTTTACCACAGCCAAGACACGCAAACGCACGAAATATCGAACGAGGGGTGAATGGAGAAAGGTGTTCTGCTACCTACACTCCCCCGACTACCACTCGTCCACAGAACCAAATGAACTCATACCATTTGCAGCAGCGTGGGTGCAGCAGTAGATGATCTCACTGATTCTGGTACAGACAGCAAGACACATATCGCAGGATATCTCTTATATGTGCAGTCTAAATAGGGATACAAAGGAAACACAGGGTTCACAGAGGGAAGAAAGAAGCGTGGAGTTCTCAGAGGGGGAAATTGGAGACCGGGGAAGGGTGAAGTGGGAGGTTGGGATTCACAGAAACACACTTAACGTATCAAAAAGTGCTCATCAAGGGCGACCCACACGGAAGCACAGGGAACGCTACAAAACATCCCTCAATCAACTAACAGGGCAAAGAATCTGAAACGCTACGGGTACAGCTACGTTTATAATTGCAACAAGCGGCTGTAGAACTCAGCAGACGCAACACTGTATGTAAACTATGCTGAGAGGGAAAAGGACTGTTCAACGACAAGGCAAAGAAGGGGTTAAGAAACGCCTAGTCTGTTACCTCAGGCCTCTGTGACATCGGCCGGTGTCACACCCCTGGAGCCTCAGCAGGCCTGCGTCCCACGGCTGGAGTATGCTGCTGCTGAGGGAACAAGGTAGCAGGACGTGCCACCTGACCAGCGGCCCCTCGCACCTCTACTGCCCATTCTCCCCTGCGTGGTACCACAATATCCCGATCCAACGTGGCCCTCCTACAGGTAAGCAAAGCCTGGTGCACCCAGATGATGGTGGAGCAGCTGAGAGGGAAGAGCTGTGAGGAAACGGGATCTCCATAGCTCCTGCTAGACAGGTTCCCACCTCTAGCCCACTTCCTTAGAGTCGACCCACCTGCGAACCACGGCACCCTCCGAGTAGCCCACTTGCAAGTCTTCCCATATGCCTGGGGTGGGGCAGTGCAGGTTAAGGGGCAGGAGGCGAGCATACGCAAGCCCTGGGGTGTGTGCTTAGCCACGTTCGACTCCCCATTTCCAATCCAACACCGGGACCCCCGCTAAGGCTTTGTTTCCCCAAGTTACCGGAGAGAACGCGGAGCAGTGCTGCCGCCTTGTGGCACACTGCCGTAACAACCTTACAAACTGTGCCGAAGGGCTCCTATCACTCACAAGGCCTGCGGCCGGCGGCTTTGCAAACACAACCCTGCCCTCAAGAAATATCCTGGGCTAGGTAATCTGAAACGAATTCAAATCAGGCCCGACTCTCAGGCAGAAACCTTACAAGACCTCAGTGGTACTCACGCGCGTTTTAGAAAACAGCACATTCAAATGAAAAGATGCTCAGCATCTGTCTTGATTAGAGAGTGCAAGGGAAGCTAGACGAGGGTTTCCCTGGCTGCAGTCCTCACAAACCCTAAAAGCGTTAGTGCTCAAGAGGGCATGCCCAACAGAGAAGCCTACTATTGCTGTGGCTGGCATTGTAAATTGGTAACAGCCGGTAGGAAGATCAGTAGGCAAGTTCCTTACCAGACTAAACACTGGAGGGACCACGAGATTGGGCAACCCCGCTGCAGGTCGGATAACCAGAGACTAGCATCATTGGAAGGAAGCACTTGCACCCCAGCGGTCGTTGTGGTACCCTTTACCACAGCCAAGACACGCAAACGCACGAAATATCGAACGAGGGGTGAATGGAGAAACGTGTTCTGCTACCTACACTCCCTCGACTACCACTCGTCCACAGAACCAAATGAACTCATACCATTTGCAGCAGCGTGGGTGCAGCAGTAGATGATCTCACTGATTCTGGTAGAGACAGCAAGACACACATCGCAGGATATCTCTTATATGTGCAGTCTAAATAGGGATACAAAGGAAACACAGGGTTCACAGAGGGAAGAAAGAAGCGTGGAGTTCTCAGAGGGGGAAATTGGAGACCGGGGAAGGGTGAAGTGGGAGGTTGGGATTCACAGAAACACACTTAACGTATGAAAAAGTGCTCATCAAGGGCGACCCACCCGGAAGCACAGGGAACACTACAAAACATTCCTCAATCAACTAACAGGGCAAAGAATCTGAAACGCTACGGGTACAGCTACGTTTATAATTGCATCAAGCGGCTGTAGAACTCAGCAGACGCAACACTGTATATAAACTATGCTGAGAGGGAAAAGGATTGCTCAACGACAAGGCAAAGAAAGGGTTAAGAAACGCCTAGTCTGTTACCTCAGGCCTCTGTGACATCGGCCGGTGTCACACCCCTGGAGCCGCAGCAGGACTGAGTCCCACGGCTGGAGTATGCTGCTGCTGAGGGAACAAGGTAGCAGGACGTGCCACCTGACCAGCGGCCCCTCGCACCTCTACTGCCCATTCTCCCCTGCGTGGTACCACAATATCCCGATCCAACGTGGCCCTCCTACAGGTAAGCAAAGCCTGGTGCACCCAGATGATGGTGGAGCAGCTGAGAGGGAAGAGCTGTGAAGAAACGGGATCTCCACAGTTCCTGCTAGGCAGGTTCCCACCTCCAGCCCACTTCCTTAGAGTCGACCCACCTGCAAACCACAGCACCCTACGAGTAGCCCACTTGCAATCTTCCGATATGCCTGGGGTGGGGCAGTGCAGGTTAAGGGGCAGGAGGCGAGCATACGCAAGCCCTGGGGTGTGTGCTTAGCCACGTTCGACTCCCCATTTCCAATCCAACACCGGGACCCCCGCTAAGGCTTTGTTTCCCCAAGTTACCGGAGAGAACGCGGAGCAGTGCTGCCGCCTTGTGGCACACTGCCGTAACAACCTTACAAACTGTGCCGAAGGGCTCCTATCACTCACAAGGCCTGCGGCCGGCGGCTTTGCAAACACAACCCTGCCCTCAAGAAATATCCTGGGCTAGGTAATCTGAAACGAATTCAAATCAGGCCCGACTCTCAGGCAGAAACCTTACAAGACCTCAGTGGTACTCACGCGCGTTTTAGAAAACAGCACATTCAAATGAAAAGATGCTCAGCATCTGTCTTGATTAGAGAGTGCAAGGGAAGCTAGACGAGGGTTTCCCTGGCTGCAGTCCTCACAAACCCTAAAAGCGTAAGTGCTCAAGAGGGCATGCCCAACAGAGAAGCCTACTATTGCTGTGGCTGGCATTGTAAATTGGTAACAGCCGGTAGGAAGATCAGTAGGCAAGTTCCTTACCAGACTAAACACTGGAGGGACCACGAGATTGGGCAACCCCGCTGCAGGTCGGATAACCAGAGACTAGCATCATTGGAAGGAAGCACTTGCACCCCAGCGGTCGTTGTGGTACCCTTTACCACAGCCAAGACACGCAAACGCACGAAATATCGAACGAGGGGTGAATGGAGAAACGTGTTCTGCTACCTACACTCCCTCGACTACCACTCGTCCACAGAACCAAATGAACTCATACCATTTGCAGCAGCGTGGGTGCAGCAGTAGATGATCTCACTGATTCTGGTAGAGACAGCAAGACACATATCGCAGGATATCTCTTATATGTGCAGTCTAAATAGGGATACAAAGGAAACACAGGGTTCACAGAGGGAAGAAAGAAGCGTGGAGTTCTCAGAGGGGGAAATTGGAGACCGGGGAAGGGTGAAGTGGGAGGTTGGGATTCACAGAAACACACTTAACGTATGAAAAAGTGCTCATCAAGGGCGACCCACCCGGAAGCACAGGGAACGCTACAAAACATTCCTCAATCAACTAACAGGGCAAAGAATCTGAAACGCTACGGGTACAGCTACGTTTATAATTGCATCAAGCGGCTGTAGAACTCAGCAGACGCAACACTGTATATAAACTATGCTGAGAGGGAAAAGGATTGCTCAACGACAAGGCAAAGAAAGGGTTAAGAAACGCCTAGTCTGTTACCTCAGGCCTCTGTGACATCGGCCGGTGTCACATCCCTGGAGCCTCAGCAGGCCTGCGTCCCACGGCTGGAGTATGCTGCTGCTGAGGGAACAAGGTAGCAGGACGTGCCACCTGACCAGCGGCCCCTCGCACCTCTACTGCCCATTCTCCCCTGCGTGGTACCACAATATCCCGATCCAACGTGGCCCTCCTACAGGTAAGCAAAGCCTGGTGCACCCAGATGATGGTGGAGCAGCTGAGAGGGAAGAGCTGTGAGGAAACGGGATCTCCATAGCTCCTGCTAGACAGGTTCCCACCTCTAGCCCACTTCCTTAGAGTCGACCCACCTGCGAACCACGGCACCCTCCGAGTAGCCCACTTGCAAGTCTTCCCATATGCCTGGGGTGGGGCAGTGCAGGTTAAGGGGCAGGAGGCGAGCATACGCAAGCCCTGGGGTGTGTGCTTAGCCACGTTCGACTCCCCATTTCCAATCCAACACCGGGACCCCCGCTAAGGCTTTGTTTCCCCAAGTTACCGGAGAGAACGCGGAGCAGTGCTGCCGCCTTGTGGCACACTGCCGTAACAACCTTACAAACTGTGCCGAAGGGCTCCTATCACTCACAAGGCCTGCGGCCGGCGGCTTTGCAAACACAACCCTGCCCTCAAGAAATATCCTGGGCTAGGTAATCTGAAACGAATTCAAATCAGGCCCGACTCTCAGGCAGAAACCTTACAAGACCTCAGTGGTACTCACGCGCGTTTTAGAAAACAGCACATTCAAATGAAAAGATGCTCAGCATCTGTCTTGATTAGAGAGTGCAAGGGAAGCTAGACGAGGGTTTCCCTGGCTGCAGTCCTCACAAACCCTAAAAGCGTAAGTGCTCAAGAGGGCATGCCCAACAGAGAAGCCTACTATTGCTGTGGCTGGCATTGTAAATTGGTAACAGCCGGTAGGAAGATCAGTAGGCAAGTTCCTTACCAGACTAAACACTGGAGGGACCACGAGATTGGGCAACCCCGCTGCAGGTCGGATAACCAGAGACTAGCATCATTGGAAGGAAGCACTTGCACCCCAGCGGTCGTTGTGGTACCCTTTACCACAGCCAAGACACGCAAACGCACGAAATATCGAACGAGGGGTGAATGGAGAAAGGTGTTCTGCTACCTACACTCCCCCGACTACCACTCGTCCACAGAACCAAATGAACTCATACCATTTGCAGCAGCGTGGGTGCAGCAGTAGATGATCTCACTGATTCTGGTACAGACAGCAAGACACATATCGCAGGATATCTCTTATATGTGCAGTCTAAATAGGGATACAAAGGAAACACAGGGTTCACAGAGGGAAGAAAGAAGCGTGGAGTTCTCAGAGGGGGAAATTGGAGACCGGGGAAGGGTGAAGTGGGAGGTTGGGATTCACAGAAACACACTTAACGTATCAAAAAGTGCTCATCAAGGGCGACCCACACGGAAGCACAGGGAACGCTACAAAACATCCCTCAATCAACTAACAGGGCAAAGAATCTGAAACGCTACGGGTACAGCTACGTTTATAATTGCAACAAGCGGCTGTAGAACTCAGCAGACGCAACACTGTATGTAAACTATGCTGAGAGGGAAAAGGACTGTTCAACGACAAGGCAAAGAAGGGGTTAAGAAACGCCTAGTCTGTTACCTCAGGCCTCTGTGACATCGGCCGGTGTCACACCCCTGGAGCCTCAGCAGGCCTGCGTCCCACGGCTGGAGTATGCTGCTGCTGAGGGAACAAGGTAGCAGGACGTGCCACCTGACCAGCGGCCCCTCGCACCTCTACTGCCCATTCTCCCCTGCGTGGTACCACAATATCCCGATCCAACGTGGCCCTCCTACAGGTAAGCAAAGCCTGGTGCACCCAGATGATGGTGGAGCAGCTGAGAGGGAAGAGCTGTGAGGAAACGGGATCTCCATAGCTCCTGCTAGACAGGTTCCCACCTCTAGCCCACTTCCTTAGAGTCGACCCACCTGCGAACCACGGCACCCTCCGAGTAGCCCACTTGCAAGTCTTCCCATATGCCTGGGGTGGGGCAGTGCAGGTTAAGGGGCAGGAGGCGAGCATACGCAAGCCCTGGGGTGTGTGCTTAGCCACGTTCGACTCCCCATTTCCAATCCAACACCGGGACCCCCGCTAAGGCTTTGTTTCCCCAAGTTACCGGAGAGAACGCGGAGCAGTGCTGCCGCCTTGTGGCACACTGCCGTAACAACCTTACAAACTGTGCCGAAGGGCTCCTATCACTCACAAGGCCTGCGGCCGGCGGCTTTGCAAACACAACCCTGCCCTCAAGAAATATCCTGGGCTAGGTAATCTGAAACGAATTCAAATCAGGCCCGACTCTCAGGCAGAAACCTTACAAGACCTCAGTGGTACTCACGCGCGTTTTAGAAAACAGCACATTCAAATGAAAAGATGCTCAGCATCTGTCTTGATTAGAGAGTGCAAGGGAAGCTAGACGAGGGTTTCCCTGGCTGCAGTCCTCACAAACCCTAAAAGCGTTAGTGCTCAAGAGGGCATGCCCAACAGAGAAGCCTACTATTGCTGTGGCTGGCATTGTAAATTGGTAACAGCCGGTAGGAAGATCAGTAGGCAAGTTCCTTACCAGACTAAACACTGGAGGGACCACGAGATTGGGCAACCCCGCTGCAGGTCGGATAACCAGAGACTAGCATCATTGGAAGGAAGCACTTGCACCCCAGCGGTCGTTGTGGTACCCTTTACCACAGCCAAGACACGCAAACGCACGAAATATCGAACGAGGGGTGAATGGAGAAACGTGTTCTGCTACCTACACTCCCTCGACTACCACTCGTCCACAGAACCAAATGAACTCATACCATTTGCAGCAGCGTGGGTGCAGCAGTAGATGATCTCACTGATTCTGGTAGAGACAGCAAGACACACATCGCAGGATATCTCTTATATGTGCAGTCTAAATAGGGATACAAAGGAAACACAGGGTTCACAGAGGGAAGAAAGAAGCGTGGAGTTCTCAGAGGGGGAAATTGGAGACCGGGGAAGGGTGAAGTGGGAGGTTGGGATTCACAGAAACACACTTAACGTATGAAAAAGTGCTCATCAAGGGCGACCCACCCGGAAGCACAGGGAACACTACAAAACATTCCTCAATCAACTAACAGGGCAAAGAATCTGAAACGCTACGGGTACAGCTACGTTTATAATTGCATCAAGCGGCTGTAGAACTCAGCAGACGCAACACTGTATATAAACTATGCTGAGAGGGAAAAGGATTGCTCAACGACAAGGCAAAGAAAGGGTTAAGAAACGCCTAGTCTGTTACCTCAGGCCTCTGTGACATCGGCCGGTGTCACACCCCTGGAGCCGCAGCAGGACTGAGTCCCACGGCTGGAGTATGCTGCTGCTGAGGGAACAAGGTAGCAGGACGTGCCACCTGACCAGCGGCCCCTCGCACCTCTACTGCCCATTCTCCCCTGCGTGGTACCACAATATCCCGATCCAACGTGGCCCTCCTACAGGTAAGCAAAGCCTGGTGCACCCAGATGATGGTGGAGCAGCTGAGAGGGAAGAGCTGTGAAGAAACGGGATCTCCACAGTTCCTGCTAGGCAGGTTCCCACCTCCAGCCCACTTCCTTAGAGTCGACCCACCTGCAAACCACAGCACCCTACGAGTAGCCCACTTGCAATCTTCCGATATGCCTGGGGTGGGGCAGTGCAGGTTAAGGGGCAGGAGGCGAGCATACGCAAGCCCTGGGGTGTGTGCTTAGCCACGTTCGACTCCCCATTTCCAATCCAACACCGGGACCCCCGCTAAGGCTTTGTTTCCCCAAGTTACCGGAGAGAACGCGGAGCAGTGCTGCCGCCTTGTGGCACACTGCCGTAACAACCTTACAAACTGTGCCGAAGGGCTCCTATCACTCACAAGGCCTGCGGCCGGCGGCTTTGCAAACACAACCCTGCCCTCAAGAAATATCCTGGGCTAGGTAATCTGAAACGAATTCAAATCAGGCCCGACTCTCAGGCAGAAACCTTACAAGACCTCAGTGGTACTCACGCGCGTTTTAGAAAACAGCACATTCAAATGAAAAGATGCTCAGCATCTGTCTTGATTAGAGAGTGCAAGGGAAGCTAGACGAGGGTTTCCCTGGCTGCAGTCCTCACAAACCCTAAAAGCGTAAGTGCTCAAGAGGGCATGCCCAACAGAGAAGCCTACTATTGCTGTGGCTGGCATTGTAAATTGGTAACAGCCGGTAGGAAGATCAGTAGGCAAGTTCCTTACCAGACTAAACACTGGAGGGACCACGAGATTGGGCAACCCCGCTGCAGGTCGGATAACCAGAGACTAGCATCATTGGAAGGAAGCACTTGCACCCCAGCGGTCGTTGTGGTACCCTTTACCACAGCCAAGACACGCAAACGCACGAAATATCGAACGAGGGGTGAATGGAGAAAGGTGTTCTGCTACCTACACTCCCTCGACTACCACTCGTCCACAGAACCAAATGAACTCATACCATTTGCAGCAGCGTGGGTGCAGCAGTAGATGATCTCACTGATTCTGGTACAGACAGCAAGACACATATCGCAGGATATCTCTTATATGTGCAGTCTAAATAGGGATACAAAGGAAACACAGGGTTCACAGAGGGAAGAAAGAAGCGTGGAGTTCTCAGAGGGGGAAATTGGAGACCGGGGAAGGGTGAAGTGGGAGGTTGGGATTCACAGAAACACACTTAACGTATCAAAAAGTGCTCATCAAGGGCGACCCACACGGAAGCACAGGGAACGCTACAAAACATCCCTCAATCAACTAACAGGGCAAAGAATCTGAAACGCTACGGGTACAGCTACGTTTATAATTGCAACAAGCGGCTGTAGAACTCAGCAGACGCAACACTGTATGTAAACTATGCTGAGAGGGAAAAGGATTGCTCAACGACAAGGCAAAGAAAGGGTTAAGAAACGCCTAGTCTGTTACCTCAGGCCTCTGTGACATCGGCCGGTGTCACATCCCTGGAGCCTCAGCAGGCCTGCGTCCCACGGCTGGAGTATGCTGCTGCTGAGGGAACAAGGTAGCAGGACGTGCCACCTGACCAGCGGCCCCTCGCACCTCTACTGCCCATTCTCCCCTGCGTGGTACCACAATATCCCGATCCAACGTGGCCCTCCTACAGGTAAGCAAAGCCTGGTGCACCCAGATGATGGTGGAGCAGCTGAGAGGGAAGAGCTGTGAGGAAACGGGATCTCCATAGCTCCTGCTAGACAGGTTCCCACCTCTAGCCCACTTCCTTAGAGTCGACCCACCTGCGAACCACGGCACCCTCCGAGTAGCCCACTTGCAAGTCTTCCCATATGCCTGGGGTGGGGCAGTGCAGGTTAAGGGGCAGGAGGCGAGCATACGCAAGCCCTGGGGTGTGTGCTTAGCCACGTTCGACTCCCCATTTCCAATCCAACACCGGGACCCCCGCTAAGGCTTTGTTTCCCCAAGTTACCGGAGAGAACGCGGAGCAGTGCTGCCGCCTTGTGGCACACTGCCGTAACAACCTTACAAACTGTGCCGAAGGGCTCCTATCACTCACAAGGCCTGCGGCCGGCGGCTTTGCAAACACAACCCTGCCCTCAAGAAATATCCTGGGCTAGGTAATCTGAAACGAATTCAAATCAGGCCCGACTCTCAGGCAGAAACCTTACAAGACCTCAGTGGTACTCACGCGCGTTTTAGAAAACAGCACATTCAAATGAAAAGATGCTCAGCATCTGTCTTGATTAGAGAGTGCAAGGGAAGCTAGACGAGGGTTTCCCTGGCTGCAGTCCTCACAAACCCTAAAAGCGTTAGTGCTCAAGAGGGCATGCCCAACAGAGAAGGCTACTATTGCTGTGGCTGGCATTGTAAATTGGTAACAGCCGGTAGGAAGATCAGTAGGCAAGTTCCTTACCAGACTAAACACTGGAGGGACCACGAGATTGGGCAACCCCGCTGCAGGTCGGATAACCAGAGACTAGCATCATTGGAAGGAAGCACTTGCACCCCAGCGGTCGTTGTGGTACCCTTTACCACAGCCAAGACACGCAAACGCACGAAATATCGAACGAGGGGTGAATGGAGAAAGGTGTTCTGCTACCTACACTCCCCCGACTACCACTCGTCCACAGAACCAAATGAACTCATACCATTTGCAGCAGCGTGGGTGCAGCAGTAGATGATCTCACTGATTCTGGTACAGACAGCAAGACACATATCGCAGGATATCTCTTATATGTGCAGTCTAAATAGGGATACAAAGGAAACACAGGGTTCACAGAGGGAAGAAAGAAGCGTGGAGTTCTCAGAGGGGGAAATTGGAGACCGGGGAAGGGTGAAGTGGGAGGTTGGGATTCACAGAAACACACTTAACGTATCAAAAAGTGCTCATCAAGGGCGACCCACACGGAAGCACAGGGAACGCTACAAAACATCCCTCAATCAACTAACAGGGCAAAGAATCTGAAACGCTACGGGTACAGCTACGTTTATAATTGCAACAAGCGGCTGTAGAACTCAGCAGACGCAACACTGTATGTAAACTATGCTGAGAGGGAAAAGGACTGTTCAACGACAAGGCAAAGAAGGGGTTAAGAAACGCCTAGTCTGTTACCTCAGGCCTCTGTGACATCGGCCGGTGTCACACCCCTGGAGCCGCAGCAGGCCTGCGTCCCACGGCTGGAGTATGCTGCTGCTGAGGGAACAAGGTAGCAGGACGTGCCACCTGACCAGCGGCCCCTCGCACCTCTACTGCCCATTCTCCCCTGCGTGGTACCACAATATCCCGATCCAACGTGGCCCTCCTACAGGTAAGCAAAGCCTGGTGCACCCAGATGATGGTGGAGCAGCTGAGAGGGAAGAGCTGTGAGGAAACGGGATCTCCATAGCTCCTGCTAGACAGGTTCCCACCTCTAGCCCACTTCCTTAGAGTCGACCCACCTGCGAACCACGGCACCCTCCGAGTAGCCCACTTGCAAGTCTTCCGATATGCCTGGGGTGGGGCAGTGCAGGTTAAGGGGCAGGAGGCGAGCATACGCAAGCCCTGGGGTGTGTGCTTAGCCACGTTCGACTCCCCATTTCCAATCCAACACCGGGACCCCCGCTAAGGCTTTGTTTCCCCAAGTTACCGGAGAGAACGCGGACCAGTGCTGCCGCCTTGTGGCACACTGCCGTAACAACCTTACAAACTGTGCCGAAGGGCTCCTATCACTCACAAGGCCTGCGGCCGGCGGCTTTGCAAACACAACCCTGCCCTCAAGAAATATCCTGGGCTAGGTAATCTGAAACGAATTCAAATCAGGCCCGACTCTCAGGCAGAAACCTTACAAGACCTCAGTGGTACTCACGCGCGTTTTAGAAAACAGCACATTCAAATGAAAAGATGCTCAGCATCTGTCTTGATTAGAGAGTGCAAGGGAAGCTAGACGAGGGTTTCCCTGGCTGCAGTCCTCACAAACCCTAAAAGCGTAAGTGCTCAAGAGGGCATGCCCAACAGAGAAGCCTACTATTGCTGTGGCTGGCATTGTAAATTGGTAACAGCCGGTAGGAAGATCAGTAGGCAAGTTCCTTACCAGACTAAACACTGGAGGGACCACGAGATTGGGCAACCCCGCTGCAGGTCGGATAACCAGAGACTAGCATCATTGGAAGGAAGCACTTGCACCCCAGCGGTCGTTGTGGTACCCTTTACCACAGCCAAGACACACAAACGAACGAAATATCGAACGAGGGGTGAATGGAGAAACGTGTTCTGCTACCTACACTCCCTCGACTACCACTCGTCCACAGAACCAAATGAACTCATACCATTTGCAGCAGCGTGGGTGCAGCAGTAGATGATCTCACTGATTCTGGTACAGACAGCAAGACACATATCGCAGGATATCTCTTATATGTGCAGTCTAAATAGGGATACAAAGGAAACACAGGGTTCACAGAGGGAAGAAAGAAGCGTGGAGTTCTCAGAGGGGGAAATTGGAGACCGGGGAAGGGTGAAGTGGGAGGTTGGGATTCACAGAAACACACTTAACGTATCAAAAGGTGCTCATCAAGGGCGACCCACACGGAAGCACAGGGAACGCTACAAAACATCCCTCAATCAACTAACAGGGCAAAGAATCTGAAACGCTACGGGTACAGCTACGTTTATAATTGCAACAAGCGGCTGTAGAACTCAGCAGACGCAACACTGTATGTAAACTATGCTGAGAGGGAAAAGGACTGTTCAACGACAAGGCAAAGAAGGGGTTAAGAAACGCCTAGTCTGTTACCTCAGGCCTCTGTGACATCGGCCGGTGTCACACCCCTGGAGCCGCAGCAGGACTGAGTCCCACGGCTGGAGTATGCTGCTGCTGAGGGAACAAGGTAGCAGGACGTGCCACCTGACCAGCGGCCCCTCGGACCTCTACTGCCCATTCTCCCCTGCGTGGTACCACAATATCCCGATCCAACGTGGCCCTCCTACAGGTAAGCAAAGCCTGGTGCACCCAGATGATGGTGGAGCAGCTGAGAGGGAAGAGCTGTGAGGAAACGGGATCTCCATAGCTCCTGCTAGACAGGTTCCCACCTCTAGCCCACTTCCTTAGAGTCGACCCACCTGCGAACCACGGCACCCTCCGAGTAGCCCACTTGCAAGTCTTCCGATATGCCTGGGGTGGGGCAGTGCAGGTTAAGGGGCAGGAGGCGAGCATACGCAAGCCCTGGGGTGTGTGCTTAGCCACGTTCGACTCCCCATTTCCAATCCAACACCGGGACCCCCGCTAAGGCTTTGTTTCCCCAAGTTACCGGAGAGAACGCGGAGCAGTGCTGCCGCCTTGTGGCACACTGCCGTAACAACCTTACAAACTGTGCCGAAGGGCTCCTATCACTCACAAGGCCTGCGGCCGGCGGCTTTGCAAACACAACCCTGCCCTCAAGAAATATCCTGGGCTAGGTAATCTGAAACGAATTCAAATCAGGCCCGACTCTCAGGCAGAAACCTTACAAGACCTCAGTGGTACTCACGCGCGTTTTAGAAAACAGCACATTCAAATGAAAAGATGCTCAGCATCTGTCTTGATTAGAGAGTGCAAGGGAAGCTAGACGAGGGTTTCCCTGGCTGCAGTCCTCACAAACCCTAAAAGCGTAAGTGCTCAAGAGGGCATGCCCAACAGAGAAGCCTACTATTGCTGTGGCTGGCATTGTAAATTGGTAACAGCCGGTAGGAAGATCAGTAGGCAAGTTCCTTACCAGACTAAACACTGGAGGGACCACGAGATTGGGCAACCCCGCTGCAGGTCGGATAACCAGAGACTAGCATCATTGGAAGGAAGCACTTGCACCCCAGCGGTCGTTGTGGTACCCTTTACCACAGCCAAGACACGCAAACGCACGAAATATCGAACGAGGGGTGAATGGAGAAAGGTGTTCTGCTACCTACACTCCCTCGACTACCACTCGTCCACAGAACCAAATGAACTCATACCATTTGCAGCAGCGTGGGTGCAGCAGTAGATGATCTCACTGATTCTGGTACAGACAGCAAGACACATATCGCAGGATATCTCTTATATGTGCAGTCTAAATAGGGATACAAAGGAAACACAGGGTTCACAGAGGGAAGAAAGAAGCGTGGAGTTCTCAGAGGGGGAAATTGGAGACCGGGGAAGGGTGAAGTGGGAGGTTGGGATTCACAGAAACACACTTAACGTATCAAAAAGTGCTCATCAAGGGCGACCCACACGGAAGCACAGGGAACGCTACAAAACATCCCTCAATCAACTAACAGGGCAAAGAATCTGAAACGCTACGGGTACAGCTACGTTTATAATTGCAACAAGCGGCTGTAGAACTCAGCAGACGCAACACTGTATGTAAACTATGCTGAGAGGGAAAAGGATTGCTCAACGACAAGGCAAAGAAAGGGTTAAGAAACGCCTAGTCTGTTACCTCAGGCCTCTGTGACATCGGCCGGTGTCACATCCCTGGAGCCTCAGCAGGCCTGCGTCCCACGGCTGGAGTATGCTGCTGCTGAGGGAACAAGGTAGCAGGACGTGCCACCTGACCAGCGGCCCCTCGCACCTCTACTGCCCATTCTCCCCTGCGTGGTACCACAATATCCCGATCCAACGTGGCCCTCCTACAGGTAAGCAAAGCCTGGTGCACCCAGATGATGGTGGAGCAGCTGAGAGGGAAGAGCTGTGAGGAAACGGGATCTCCATAGCTCCTGCTAGACAGGTTCCCACCTCTAGCCCACTTCCTTAGAGTCGACCCACCTGCGAACCACGGCACCCTCCGAGTAGCCCACTTGCAAGTCTTCCCATATGCCTGGGGTGGGGCAGTGCAGGTTAAGGGGCAGGAGGCGAGCATACGCAAGCCCTGGGGTGTGTGCTTAGCCACGTTCGACTCCCCATTTCCAATCCAACACCGGGACCCCCGCTAAGGCTTTGTTTCCCCAAGTTACCGGAGAGAACGCGGAGCAGTGCTGCCGCCTTGTGGCACACTGCCGTAACAACCTTACAAACTGTGCCGAAGGGCTCCTATCACTCACAAGGCCTGCGGCCGGCGGCTTTGCAAACACAACCCTGCCCTCAAGAAATATCCTGGGCTAGGTAATCTGAAACGAATTCAAATCAGGCCCGACTCTCAGGCAGAAACCTTACAAGACCTCAGTGGTACTCACGCGCGTTTTAGAAAACAGCACATTCAAATGAAAAGATGCTCAGCATCTGTCTTGATTAGAGAGTGCAAGGGAAGCTAGACGAGGGTTTCCCTGGCTGCAGTCCTCACAAACCCTAAAAGCGTTAGTGCTCAAGAGGGCATGCCCAACAGAGAAGGCTACTATTGCTGTGGCTGGCATTGTAAATTGGTAACAGCCGGTAGGAAGATCAGTAGGCAAGTTCCTTACCAGACTAAACACTGGAGGGACCACGAGATTGGGCAACCCCGCTGCAGGTCGGATAACCAGAGACTAGCATCATTGGAAGGAAGCACTTGCACCCCAGCGGTCGTTGTGGTACCCTTTACCACAGCCAAGACACGCAAACGCACGAAATATCGAACGAGGGGTGAATGGAGAAAGGTGTTCTGCTACCTACACTCCCCCGACTACCACTCGTCCACAGAACCAAATGAACTCATACCATTTGCAGCAGCGTGGGTGCAGCAGTAGATGATCTCACTGATTCTGGTACAGACAGCAAGACACATATCGCAGGATATCTCTTATATGTGCAGTCTAAATAGGGATACAAAGGAAACACAGGGTTCACAGAGGGAAGAAAGAAGCGTGGAGTTCTCAGAGGGGGAAATTGGAGACCGGGGAAGGGTGAAGTGGGAGGTTGGGATTCACAGAAACACACTTAACGTATCAAAAAGTGCTCATCAAGGGCGACCCACACGGAAGCACAGGGAACGCTACAAAACATCCCTCAATCAACTAACAGGGCAAAGAATCTGAAACGCTACGGGTACAGCTACGTTTATAATTGCAACAAGCGGCTGTAGAACTCAGCAGACGCAACACTGTATGTAAACTATGCTGAGAGGGAAAAGGACTGTTCAACGACAAGGCAAAGAAGGGGTTAAGAAACGCCTAGTCTGTTACCTCAGGCCTCTGTGACATCGGCCGGTGTCACACCCCTGGAGCCGCAGCAGGCCTGCGTCCCACGGCTGGAGTATGCTGCTGCTGAGGGAACAAGGTAGCAGGACGTGCCACCTGACCAGCGGCCCCTCGCACCTCTACTGCCCATTCTCCCCTGCGTGGTACCACAATATCCCGATCCAACGTGGCCCTCCTACAGGTAAGCAAAGCCTGGTGCACCCAGATGATGGTGGAGCAGCTGAGAGGGAAGAGCTGTGAGGAAACGGGATCTCCATAGCTCCTGCTAGACAGGTTCCCACCTCTAGCCCACTTCCTTAGAGTCGACCCACCTGCGAACCACGGCACCCTCCGAGTAGCCCACTTGCAAGTCTTCCGATATGCCTGGGGTGGGGCAGTGCAGGTTAAGGGGCAGGAGGCGAGCATACGCAAGCCCTGGGGTGTGTGCTTAGCCACGTTCGACTCCCCATTTCCAATCCAACACCGGGACCCCCGCTAAGGCTTTGTTTCCCCAAGTTACCGGAGAGAACGCGGAGCAGTGCTGCCGCCTTGTGGCACACTGCCGTAACAACCTTACAAACTGTGCCGAAGGGCTCCTATCACTCACAAGGCCTGCGGCCGGCGGCTTTGCAAACACAACCCTGCCCTCAAGAAATATCCTGGGCTAGGTAATCTGAAACGAATTCAAATCAGGCCCGACTCTCAGGCAGAAACCTTACAAGACCTCAGTGGTACTCACGCGCGTTTTAGAAAACAGCACATTCAAATGAAAAGATGCTCAGCATCTGTCTTGATTAGAGAGTGCAAGGGAAGCTAGACGAGGGTTTCCCTGGCTGCAGTCCTCACAAACCCTAAAAGCGTAAGTGCTCAAGAGGGCATGCCCAACAGAGAAGCCTACTATTGCTGTGGCTAGCATTGTAAATTGGTAACAGCCGGTAGGAAGATCAGTAGGCAAGTTCCTTACCAGACTAAACACTGGAGGGACCACGAGATTGGGCAACCCCGCTGCAGGTCGGATAACCAGAGACTAGCATCATTGGAAGGAAGCACTTGCACCCCAGCAGTCGTTGTGGTACCCTTTACCACAGCCAAGACACGCAAACGCACGAAATATCGAACGAGGGGTGAATGGAGAAAGGTGTTCTGCTACCTACACTCCCCCGACTACCACTCGTCCACAGAACCAAATGAACTCATACCATTTGCAGCAGCGTGGGTGCAGCAGTAGATGATCTCACTGATTCTGGTACAGACAGCAAGACACATATCGCAGGATATCTCTTATATGTGCAGTCTAAATAGGGATACAAAGGAAACACAGGGTTCACAGAGGGAAGAAAGAAGCGTGGAGTTCTCAGAGGGGGAAATTGGAGACCGGGGAAGGGTGAAGTGGGAGGTTGGGATTCACAGAAACACACTTAACGTATCAAAAAGTGCTCATCAAGGGCGACCCACACGGAAGCACAGGGAACGCTACAAAACATCCCTCAATCAACTAACAGGGCAAAGAATCTGAAACGCTACGGGTACAGCTACGTTTATAATTGCAACAAGCGGCTGTAGAACTCAGCAGACGCAACACTGTATGTAAACTATGCTGAGAGGGAAAAGGACTGTTCAACGACAAGGCAAAGAAGGGGTTAAGAAACGCCTAGTCTGTTACCTCAGGCCTCTGTGACATCGGCCGGTGTCACACCCCTGGAGCCACAGCAGGCCTGCGTCCCACGGCTGGAGTATGCTGCTGCTGAGGGAACAAGGTAGCAGGACGTGCCACCTGACCAGCGGCCCCTCGCACCTCTACTGCCCATTCTCCCCTGCGTGGTACCACAATATCCCGATCCAACGTGGCCCTCCTACAGGTAAGCAAAGCCTGGTGCACCCAGATGATGGTGGAGCAGCTGAGAGGGAAGAGCTGTGAGGAAACGGGATCTCCATAGCTCCTGCTAGACAGGTTCCCACCTCTAGCCCACTTCCTTAGAGTCGACCCACCTGCGAACCACGGCACCCTCCGAGTAGCCCACTTGCAAGTCTTCCGATATGCCTGGGGTGGGGCAGTGCAGGTTAAGGGGCAGGAGGCGAGCATACGCAAGCCCTGGGGTGTGTGCTTAGCCACGTTCGACTCCCCATTTCCAATCCAACACCGGGACCCCCGCTAAGGCTTTGTTTCCCCAAGTTACCGGAGAGAACGCGGAGCAGTGCTGCCGCCTTGTGGCACACTGCCGTAACAACCTTACAAACTGTGCCGAAGGGCTCCTATCACTCACAAGGCCTGCGGCCGGCGGCTTTGCAAACACAACCCTGCCCTCAAGAAATATCCTGGGCTAGGTAATCTGAAACGAATTCAAATCAGGCCCGACTCTCAGGCACAAACCTTACAAGACCTCAGTGGTACTCACGCGCGTTTTAGAAAACAGCACATTCAAATGAAAAGATGCTCAGCATCTGTCTTGATTAGAGAGTGCAAGGGAAGCTAGACGAGGGTTTCCCTGGCTGCAGTCCTCACAAACCCTAAAAGCGTTAGTGCTCAAGAGGGCATGCCCAACAGAGAAGGCTACTATTGCTGTGGCTGGCATTGTAAATTGGTAACAGCCGGTAGGAAGATCAGTAGGCAAGTTCCTTACCAGACTAAACACTGGAGGGACCACGAGATTGGGCAACCCCGCTGCAGGTCGGATAACCAGAGACTAGCATCATTGGAAGGAAGCACTTGCACCCCAGCGGTCGTTGTGGTACCCTTTACCACAGCCAAGACACGCAAACGCACGAAATATCGAACGAGGGGTGAATGGAGAAACGTGTTCTGCTACCTACACTCCCTCGACTACCACTCGTCCACAGAACCAAATGAACTCATACCATTTGCAGCAGCGTGGGTGCAGCAGTAGATGATCTCACTGATTCTGGTAGAGACAGCAAGACACATATCGCAGGATATCTCTTATATGTGCAGTCTAAATAGGGATACAAAGGAAACACAGGGTTCACAGAGGGAAGAAAGAAGCGTGGAGTTCTCAGAGGGGGAAATTGGAGACCGGGGAAGGGTGAAGTGGGAGGTTGGGATTCACAGAAACACACTTAACGTATGAAAAAGTGCTCATCAAGGGCGACCCACCCGGAAGCACAGGGAACGCTACAAAACATTCCTCAATCAACTAACAGGGCAAAGAATCTGAAACGGTACGGGTACAGCTACGTTTATAATTGCATCAAGCGGCTGTAGAACTCAGCAGACGCAACACTGTATATAAACTATGCTGAGAGGGAAAAGGATTGCTCAACGACAAGGCAAAGAAAGGGTTAAGAAACGCCTAGTCTGTTACCTCAGGCCTCTGTGACATCGGCCGGTGTCACATCCCTGGAGCCTCAGCAGGCCTGCGTCCCACGGCTGGAGTATGCTGCTGCTGAGGGAACAAGGTAGCAGGACGTGCCACCTGACCAGCGGCCCCTCGCACCTCTACTGCCCATTCTCCCCTGCGTGGTACCACAATATCCCGATCCAACGTGGCCCTCCTACAGGTAAGCAAAGCCTGGTGCACCCAGATGATGGTGGAGCAGCTGAGAGGGAAGAGCTGTGAGGAAACGGGATCTCCATAGCTCCTGCTAGACAGGTTCCCACCTCTAGCCCACTTCCTTAGAGTCGACCCACCTGCGAACCACGGCACCCTCCGAGTAGCCCACTTGCAAGTCTTCCCATATGCCTGGGGTGGGGCAGTGCAGGTTAAGGGGCAGGAGGCGAGCATACGCAAGCCCTGGGGTGTGTGCTTAGCCACGTTCGACTCCCCATTTCCAATCCAACACCGGGACCCCCGCTAAGGCTTTGTTTCCCCAAGTTACCGGAGAGAACGCGGAGCAGTGCTGCCGCCTTGTGGCACACTGCCGTAACAACCTTACAAACTGTGCCGAAGGGCTCCTATCACTCACAAGGCCTGCGGCCGGCGGCTTTGCAAACACAACCCTGCCCTCAAGACATATCCTGGGCTAGGTAATCTGAAACGAATTCAAATCAGGCCCGACTCTCAGGCAGAAACCTTACAAGACCTCAGTGGTACTCACGCGCGTTTTAGAAAACAGCACATTCAAATGAAAAGATGCTCAGCATCTGTCTTGATTAGAGAGTGCAAGGGAAGCTAGACGAGGGTTTCCCTGGCTGCAGTCCTCACAAACCCTAAAAGCGTAAGTGCTCAAGAGGGCATGCCCAACAGAGAAGCCTACTATTGCTGTGGCTGGCATTGTAAATTGGTAACAGCCGGTAGGAAGATCAGTAGGCAAGTTCCTTACCAGACTAAACACTGGAGGGACCACGAGATTGGGCAACCCCGCTGCAGGTCGGATAACCAGAGACTAGCATCATTGGAAGGAAGCACTTGCACCCCAGCGGTCGTTGTGGTACCCTTTACCACAGCCAAGACACGCAAACGCACGAAATATCGAACGAGGGGTGAATGGAGAAAGGTGTTCTGCTACCTACACTCCCCCGACTACCACTCGTCCACAGAACCAAATGAACTCATACCATTTGCAGCAGCGTGGGTGCAGCAGTAGATGATCTCACTGATTCTGGTACAGACAGCAAGACACATATCGCAGGATATCTCTTATATGTGCAGTCTAAATAGGGATACAAAGGAAACACAGGGTTCACAGAGGGAAGAAAGAAGCGTGGAGTTCTCAGAGGGGGAAATTGGAGACCGGGGAAGGGTGAAGTGGGAGGTTGGGATTCACAGAAACACACTTAACGTATCAAAAAGTGCTCATCAAGGGCGACCCACACGGAAGCACAGGGAACGCTACAAAACATCCCTCAATCAACTAACAGGGCAAAGAATCTGAAACGCTACGGGTACAGCTACGTTTATAATTGCAACAAGCGGCTGTAGAACTCAGCAGACGCAACACTGTATGTAAACTATGCTGAGAGGGAAAAGGACTGTTCAACGACAAGGCAAAGAAGGGGTTAAGAAACGCCTAGTCTGTTACCTCAGGCCTCTGTGACATCGGCCGGTGTCACACCCCTGGAGCCTCAGCAGGCCTGCGTCCCACGGCTGGAGTATGCTGCTGCTGAGGGAACAAGGTAGCAGGACGTGCCACCTGACCAACGGCCCCTCGCACCTCTACTGCCCATTCTCCCCTGCGTGGTACCACAATATCCCGATCCAACGTGGCCCTCCTACAGGTAAGCAAAGCCTGGTGCACCCAGATGATGGTGGAGCAGCTGAGAGGGAAGAGCTGTGAGGAAACGGGATCTCCATAGCTCCTGCTAGACAGGTTCCCACCTCTAGCCCACTTCCTTAGAGTCGACCCACCTGCGAACCACGGCACCCTCCGAGTAGCCCACTTGCAAGTCTTCCGATATGCCTGGGGTGGGGCAGTGCAGGTTAAGGGGCAGGAGGCGAGCATACGCAAGCCCTGGGGTGTGTGCTTAGCCACGTTCGACTCCCCATTTCCAATCCAACACCGGGACCCCCGCTAAGGCTTTGTTTCCCCAAGTTACCGGAGAGAACGCGGAGCAGTGCTGCCGCCTTGTGGCACACTGCCGTAACAACCTTACAAACTGTGCCGAAGGGCTCCTATCACTCACAAGGCCTGCGGCCGGCGGCTTTGCAAACACAACCCTGCCCTCAAGAAATATCCTGGGCTAGGTAATCTGAAACGAATTCAAATCAGGCCCGACTCTCAGGCAGAAACCTTACAAGACCTCAGTGGTACTCACGCGCGTTTTAGAAAACAGCACATTCAAATGAAAAGATGCTCAGCATCTGTCTTGATTAGAGAGTGCAAGGGAAGCTAGACGAGGGTTTCCCTGGCTGCAGTCCTCACAAACCCTAAAAGCGTAAGTGCTCAAGAGGGCATGCCCAACAGAGAAGCCTACTATTGCTGTGGCTGGCATTGTAAATTGGTAACAGCCGGTAGGAAGATCAGTAGGCAAGTTCCTTACCAGACTAAACACTGGAGGGACCACGAGATTGGGCAACCCCGCTGCAGGTCGGATAACCAGAGACTAGCATCATTGGAAGGAAGCACTTGCACCCCAGCGGTCGTTGTGGTACCCTTTACCACAGCCAAGACACGCAAACGCACGAAATATCGAACGAGGGGTGAATGGAGAAAGGTGTTCTGCTACCTACACTCCCTCGACTACCACTCGTCCACAGAACCAAATGAACTCATACCATTTGCAGCAGCGTGGGTGCAGCAGTAGATGATCTCACTGATTCTGGTACAGACAGCAAGACACATATCGCAGGATATCTCTTATATGTGCAGTCTAAATAGGGATACAAAGGAAACACAGGGTTCACAGAGGGAAGAAAGAAGCGTGGAGTTCTCAGAGGCGGAAATTGGAGACCGGGGAAGGGTGAAGTGGGAGGTTGGGATTCACAGAAACACACTTAACGTATCAAAAGGTGCTCATCAAGGGCGACCCACACGGAAGCACAGGGAACGCTACAAAACATTCCTCAATCAACTAACAGGGCAAAGAATCTGAAACGCTACGGGTACAGCTACGTTTATAATTGCAACAAGCGGCTGTAGAACTCAGCAGACGCAACACTGTATGTAAACTATGCTGAGAGGGAAAAGGACTGTTCAACGACAAGGCAAAGAAGGGGTTAAGAAACGCCTAGTCTGTTACCTCAGGCCTCTGTGACATCGGCCGGTGTCACACCCCTGGAGCCGCAGCAGGACTGAGTCCCACGGCTGGAGTATGCTGCTGCTGAGGGAACAAGGTAGCAGGACGTGCCACCTGACCAGCGGCCCCTCGCACCTCTACTGCCCATTCTCCCCTGCGTGGTACCACAATATCCCGATCCAACGTGGCCCTCCTACAGGTAAGCAAAGCCTGGTGCACCCAGATGATGGTGGAGCAGCTGAGAGGGAAGAGCTGTGAGGAAACGGGATCTCCATAGCTCCTGCTAGACAGGTTCCCACCTCTAGCCCACTTCCTTAGAGTCGACCCACCTGCGAACCACGGCACCCTCCGAGTAGCCCACTTGCAAGTCTTCCGATATGCCTGGGGTGGGGCAGTGCAGGTTAAGGGGCAGGAGGCGAGCATACGCAAGCCCTGGGGTGTGTGCTTAGCCACGTTCGACTCCCCATTTCCAATCCAACACCGGGACCCCCGCTAAGGCTTTGTTTCCCCAAGTTACCGGAGAGAACGCGGAGCAGTGCTGCCGCCTTGTGGCACACTGCCGTAACAACCTTACAAACTGTGCCGAAGGGCTCCTATCACTCACAAGGCCTGCGGCCGGCGGCTTTGCAAACACAACCCTGCCCTCAAGAAATATCCTGGGCTAGGTAATCTGAAACGAATTCAAATCAGGCCCGACTCTCAGGCAGAAACCTTACAAGACCTCAGTGGTACTCACGCGCGTTTTAGAAAACAGCACATTCAAATGAAAAGATGCTCAGCATCTGTCTTGATTAGAGAGTGCAAGGGAAGCTAGACGAGGGTTTCCCTGGCTGCAGTCCTCACAAACCCTAAAAGCGTAAGTGCTCAAGAGGGCATGCCCAACAGAGAAGCCTACTATTGCTGTGGCTGGCATTGTAAATTGGTAACAGCCGGTAGGAAGATCAGTAGGCAAGTTCCTTACCAGACTAAACACTGGAGGGACCACGAGATTGGGCAACCCCGCTGCAGGTCGGATAACCAGAGACTAGCATCATTGGAAGGAAGCACTTGCACCCCAGCGGTCGTTGTGGTACCCTTTACCACAGCCAAGACACGCAAACGCACGAAATATCGAACGAGGGGTGAATGGAGAAAGGTGTTCTGCTACCTACACTCCCTCGACTACCACTCGTCCACAGAACCAAATGAACTCATACCATTTGCAGCAGCGTGGGTGCAGCAGTAGATGATCTCACTGATTCTGGTACAGACAGCAAGACACATATCGCAGGATATCTCTTATATGTGCAGTCTAAATAGGGATACAAAGGAAACACAGGGTTCACAGAGGGAAGAAAGAAGCGTGGAGTTCTCAGAGGGGGAAATTGGAGACCGGGGAAGGGTGAAGTGGGAGGTTGGGATTCACAGAAACACACTTAACGTATCAAAAAGTGCTCATCAAGGGCGACCCACACGGAAGCACAGGGAACGCTACAAAACATCCCTCAATCAACTAACAGGGCAAAGAATCTGAAACGCTACGGGTACAGCTACGTTTATAATTGCAACAAGCGGCTGTAGAACTCAGCAGACGCAACACTGTATGTAAACTATGCTGAGAGGGAAAAGGATTGCTCAACGACAAGGCAAAGAAAGGGTTAAGAAACGCCTAGTCTGTTACCTCAGGCCTCTGTGACATCGGCCGGTGTCACATCCCTGGAGCCTCAGCAGGCCTGCGTCCCACGGCTGGAGTATGCTGCTGCTGAGGGAACAAGGTAGCAGGACGTGCCACCTGACCAGCGGCCCCTCGCACCTCTACTGCCCATTCTCCCCTGCGTGGTACCACAATATCCCGATCCAACGTGGCCCTCCTACAGGTAAGCAAAGCCTGGTGCACCCAGATGATGGTGGAGCAGCTGAGAGGGAAGAGCTGTGAGGAAACGGGATCTCCATAGCTCCTGCTAGACAGGTTCCCACCTCTAGCCCACTTCCTTAGAGTCGACCCACCTGCGAACCACGGCACCCTCCGAGTAGCCCACTTGCAAGTCTTCCCATATGCCTGGGGTGGGGCAGTGCAGGTTAAGGGGCAGGAGGCGAGCATACGCAAGCCCTGGGGTGTGTGCTTAGCCACGTTCGACTCCCCATTTCCAATCCAACACCGGGACCCCCGCTAAGGCTTTGTTTCCCCAAGTTACCGGAGAGAACGCGGAGCAGTGCTGCCGCCTTGTGGCACACTGCCGTAACAACCTTACAAACTGTGCCGAAGGGCTCCTATCACTCACAAGGCCTGCGGCCGGCGGCTTTGCAAACACAACCCTGCCCTCAAGAAATATCCTGGGCTAGGTAATCTGAAACGAATTCAAATCAGGCCCGACTCTCAGGCAGAAACCTTACAAGACCTCAGTGGTACTCACGCGCGTTTTAGAAAACAGCACATTCAAATGAAAAGATGCTCAGCATCTGTCTTGATTAGAGAGTGCAAGGGAAGCTAGACGAGGGTTTCCCTGGCTGCAGTCCTCACAAACCCTAAAAGCGTTAGTGCTCAAGAGGGCATGCCCAACAGAGAAGGCTACTATTGCTGTGGCTGGCATTGTAAATTGGTAACAGCCGGTAGGAAGATCAGTAGGCAAGTTCCTTACCAGACTAAACACTGGAGGGACCACGAGATTGGGCAACCCCGCTGCAGGTCGGATAACCAGAGACTAGCATCATTGGAAGGAAGCACTTGCACCCCAGCGGTCGTTGTGGTACCCTTTACCACAGCCAAGACACGCAAACGCACGAAATATCGAACGAGGGGTGAATGGAGAAAGGTGTTCTGCTACCTACACTCCCCCGACTACCACTCGTCCACAGAACCAAATGAACTCATACCATTTGCAGCAGCGTGGGTGCAGCAGTAGATGATCTCACTGATTCTGGTACAGACAGCAAGACACATATCGCAGGATATCTCTTATATGTGCAGTCTAAATAGGGATACAAAGGAAACACAGGGTTCACAGAGGGAAGAAAGAAGCGTGGAGTTCTCAGAGGGGGAAATTGGAGACCGGGGAAGGGTGAAGTGGGAGGTTGGGATTCACAGAAACACACTTAACGTATCAAAAAGTGCTCATCAAGGGCGACCCACACGGAAGCACAGGGAACGCTACAAAACATCCCTCAATCAACTAACAGGGCAAAGAATCTGAAACGCTACGGGTACAGCTACGTTTATAATTGCAACAAGCGGCTGTAGAACTCAGCAGACGCAACACTGTATGTAAACTATGCTGAGAGGGAAAAGGACTGTTCAACGACAAGGCAAAGAAGGGGTTAAGAAACGCCTAGTCTGTTACCTCAGGCCTCTGTGACATCGGCCGGTGTCACACCCCTGGAGCCGCAGCAGGCCTGCGTCCCACGGCTGGAGTATGCTGCTGCTGAGGGAACAAGGTAGCAGGACGTGCCACCTGACCAGCGGCCCCTCGCACCTCTACTGCCCATTCTCCCCTGCGTGGTACCACAATATCCCGATCCAACGTGGCCCTCCTACAGGTAAGCAAAGCCTGGTGCACCCAGATGATGGTGGAGCAGCTGAGAGGGAAGAGCTGTGAGGAAACGGGATCTCCATAGCTCCTGCTAGACAGGTTCCCACCTCTAGCCCACTTCCTTAGAGTCGACCCACCTGCGAACCACGGCACCCTCCGAGTAGCCCACTTGCAAGTCTTCCGATATGCCTGGGGTGGGGCAGTGCAGGTTAAGGGGCAGGAGGCGAGCATACGCAAGCCCTGGGGTGTGTGCTTAGCCACGTTCGACTCCCCATTTCCAATCCAACACCGGGACCCCCGCTAAGGCTTTGTTTCCCCAAGTTACCGGAGAGAACGCGGAGCAGTGCTGCCGCCTTGTGGCACACTGCCGTAACAACCTTACAAACTGTGCCGAAGGGCTCCTATCACTCACAAGGCCTGCGGCCGGCGGCTTTGCAAACACAACCCTGCCCTCAAGAAATATCCTGGGCTAGGTAATCTGAAACGAATTCAAATCAGGCCCGACTCTCAGGCAGAAACCTTACAAGACCTCAGTGGTACTCACGCGCGTTTTAGAAAACAGCACATTCAAATGAAAAGATGCTCAGCATCTGTCTTGATTAGAGAGTGCAAGGGAAGCTAGACGAGGGTTTCCCTGGCTGCAGTCCTCACAAACCCTAAAAGCGTAAGTGCTCAAGAGGGCATGCCCAACAGAGAAGCCTACTATTGCTGTGGCTAGCATTGTAAATTGGTAACAGCCGGTAGGAAGATCAGTAGGCAAGTTCCTTACCAGACTAAACACTGGAGGGACCACGAGATTGGGCAACCCCGCTGCAGGTCGGATAACCAGAGACTAGCATCATTGGAAGGAAGCACTTGCACCCCAGCAGTCGTTGTGGTACCCTTTACCACAGCCAAGACACGCAAACGCACGAAATATCGAACGAGGGGTGAATGGAGAAAGGTGTTCTGCTACCTACACTCCCCCGACTACCACTCGTCCACAGAACCAAATGAACTCATACCATTTGCAGCAGCGTGGGTGCAGCAGTAGATGATCTCACTGATTCTGGTACAGACAGCAAGACACATATCGCAGGATATCTCTTATATGTGCAGTCTAAATAGGGATACAAAGGAAACACAGGGTTCACAGAGGGAAGAAAGAAGCGTGGAGTTCTCAGAGGGGGAAATTGGAGACCGGGGAAGGGTGAAGTGGGAGGTTGGGATTCACAGAAACACACTTAACGTATCAAAAAGTGCTCATCAAGGGCGACCCACACGGAAGCACAGGGAACGCTACAAAACATCCCTCAATCAACTAACAGGGCAAAGAATCTGAAACGCTACGGGTACAGCTACGTTTATAATTGCAACAAGCGGCTGTAGAACTCAGCAGACGCAACACTGTATGTAAACTATGCTGAGAGGGAAAAGGACTGTTCAACGACAAGGCAAAGAAGGGGTTAAGAAACGCCTAGTCTGTTACCTCAGGCCTCTGTGACATCGGCCGGTGTCACACCCCTGGAGCCACAGCAGGCCTGCGTCCCACGGCTGGAGTATGCTGCTGCTGAGGGAACAAGGTAGCAGGACGTGCCACCTGACCAGCGGCCCCTCGCACCTCTACTGCCCATTCTCCCCTGCGTGGTACCACAATATCCCGATCCAACGTGGCCCTCCTACAGGTAAGCAAAGCCTGGTGCACCCAGATGATGGTGGAGCAGCTGAGAGGGAAGAGCTGTGAGGAAACGGGATCTCCATAGCTCCTGCTAGACAGGTTCCCACCTCTAGCCCACTTCCTTAGAGTCGACCCACCTGCGAACCACGGCACCCTCCGAGTAGCCCACTTGCAAGTCTTCCGATATGCCTGGGGTGGGGCAGTGCAGGTTAAGGGGCAGGAGGCGAGCATACGCAAGCCCTGGGGTGTGTGCTTAGCCACGTTCGACTCCCCATTTCCAATCCAACACCGGGACCCCCGCTAAGGCTTTGTTTCCCCAAGTTACCGGAGAGAACGCGGAGCAGTGCTGCCGCCTTGTGGCACACTGCCGTAACAACCTTACAAACTGTGCCGAAGGGCTCCTATCACTCACAAGGCCTGCGGCCGGCGGCTTTGCAAACACAACCCTGCCCTCAAGAAATATCCTGGGCTAGGTAATCTGAAACGAATTCAAATCAGGCCCGACTCTCAGGCACAAACCTTACAAGACCTCAGTGGTACTCACGCGCGTTTTAGAAAACAGCACATTCAAATGAAAAGATGCTCAGCATCTGTCTTGATTAGAGAGTGCAAGGGAAGCTAGACGAGGGTTTCCCTGGCTGCAGTCCTCACAAACCCTAAAAGCGTTAGTGCTCAAGAGGGCATGCCCAACAGAGAAGGCTACTATTGCTGTGGCTGGCATTGTAAATTGGTAACAGCCGGTAGGAAGATCAGTAGGCAAGTTCCTTACCAGACTAAACACTGGAGGGACCACGAGATTGGGCAACCCCGCTGCAGGTCGGATAACCAGAGACTAGCATCATTGGAAGGAAGCACTTGCACCCCAGCGGTCGTTGTGGTACCCTTTACCACAGCCAAGACACGCAAACGCACGAAATATCGAACGAGGGGTGAATGGAGAAACGTGTTCTGCTACCTACACTCCCTCGACTACCACTCGTCCACAGAACCAAATGAACTCATACCATTTGCAGCAGCGTGGGTGCAGCAGTAGATGATCTCACTGATTCTGGTAGAGACAGCAAGACACATATCGCAGGATATCTCTTATATGTGCAGTCTAAATAGGGATACAAAGGAAACACAGGGTTCACAGAGGGAAGAAAGAAGCGTGGAGTTCTCAGAGGGGGAAATTGGAGACCGGGGAAGGGTGAAGTGGGAGGTTGGGATTCACAGAAACACACTTAACGTATGAAAAAGTGCTCATCAAGGGCGACCCACCCGGAAGCACAGGGAACGCTACAAAACATTCCTCAATCAACTAACAGGGCAAAGAATCTGAAACGGTACGGGTACAGCTACGTTTATAATTGCATCAAGCGGCTGTAGAACTCAGCAGACGCAACACTGTATATAAACTATGCTGAGAGGGAAAAGGATTGCTCAACGACAAGGCAAAGAAAGGGTTAAGAAACGCCTAGTCTGTTACCTCAGGCCTCTGTGACATCGGCCGGTGTCACATCCCTGGAGCCTCAGCAGGCCTGCGTCCCACGGCTGGAGTATGCTGCTGCTGAGGGAACAAGGTAGCAGGACGTGCCACCTGACCAGCGGCCCCTCGCACCTCTACTGCCCATTCTCCCCTGCGTGGTACCACAATATCCCGATCCAACGTGGCCCTCCTACAGGTAAGCAAAGCCTGGTGCACCCAGATGATGGTGGAGCAGCTGAGAGGGAAGAGCTGTGAGGAAACGGGATCTCCATAGCTCCTGCTAGACAGGTTCCCACCTCTAGCCCACTTCCTTAGAGTCGACCCACCTGCGAACCACGGCACCCTCCGAGTAGCCCACTTGCAAGTCTTCCCATATGCCTGGGGTGGGGCAGTGCAGGTTAAGGGGCAGGAGGCGAGCATACGCAAGCCCTGGGGTGTGTGCTTAGCCACGTTCGACTCCCCATTTCCAATCCAACACCGGGACCCCCGCTAAGGCTTTGTTTCCCCAAGTTACCGGAGAGAACGCGGAGCAGTGCTGCCGCCTTGTGGCACACTGCCGTAACAACCTTACAAACTGTGCCGAAGGGCTCCTATCACTCACAAGGCCTGCGGCCGGCGGCTTTGCAAACACAACCCTGCCCTCAAGACATATCCTGGGCTAGGTAATCTGAAACGAATTCAAATCAGGCCCGACTCTCAGGCAGAAACCTTACAAGACCTCAGTGGTACTCACGCGCGTTTTAGAAAACAGCACATTCAAATGAAAAGATGCTCAGCATCTGTCTTGATTAGAGAGTGCAAGGGAAGCTAGACGAGGGTTTCCCTGGCTGCAGTCCTCACAAACCCTAAAAGCGTAAGTGCTCAAGAGGGCATGCCCAACAGAGAAGCCTACTATTGCTGTGGCTGGCATTGTAAATTGGTAACAGCCGGTAGGAAGATCAGTAGGCAAGTTCCTTACCAGACTAAACACTGGAGGGACCACGAGATTGGGCAACCCCGCTGCAGGTCGGATAACCAGAGACTAGCATCATTGGAAGGAAGCACTTGCACCCCAGCGGTCGTTGTGGTACCCTTTACCACAGCCAAGACACGCAAACGCACGAAATATCGAACGAGGGGTGAATGGAGAAAGGTGTTCTGCTACCTACACTCCCCCGACTACCACTCGTCCACAGAACCAAATGAACTCATACCATTTGCAGCAGCGTGGGTGCAGCAGTAGATGATCTCACTGATTCTGGTACAGACAGCAAGACACATATCGCAGGATATCTCTTATATGTGCAGTCTAAATAGGGATACAAAGGAAACACAGGGTTCACAGAGGGAAGAAAGAAGCGTGGAGTTCTCAGAGGGGGAAATTGGAGACCGGGGAAGGGTGAAGTGGGAGGTTGGGATTCACAGAAACACACTTAACGTATCAAAAAGTGCTCATCAAGGGCGACCCACACGGAAGCACAGGGAACGCTACAAAACATCCCTCAATCAACTAACAGGGCAAAGAATCTGAAACGCTACGGGTACAGCTACGTTTATAATTGCAACAAGCGGCTGTAGAACTCAGCAGACGCAACACTGTATGTAAACTATGCTGAGAGGGAAAAGGACTGTTCAACGACAAGGCAAAGAAGGGGTTAAGAAACGCCTAGTCTGTTACCTCAGGCCTCTGTGACATCGGCCGGTGTCACACCCCTGGAGCCTCAGCAGGCCTGCGTCCCACGGCTGGAGTATGCTGCTGCTGAGGGAACAAGGTAGCAGGACGTGCCACCTGACCAGCGGCCCCTCGCACCTCTACTGCCCATTCTCCCCTGCGTGGTACCACAATATCCCGATCCAACGTGGCCCTCCTACAGGTAAGCAAAGCCTGGTGCACCCAGATGATGGTGGAGCAGCTGAGAGGGAAGAGCTGTGAGGAAACGGGATCTCCATAGCTCCTGCTAGACAGGTTCCCACCTCTAGCCCACTTCCTTAGAGTCGACCCACCTGCGAACCACGGCACCCTCCGAGTAGCCCACTTGCAAGTCTTCCGATATGCCTGGGGTGGGGCAGTGCAGGTTAAGGGGCAGGAGGCGAGCATACGCAAGCCCTGGGGTGTGTGCTTAGCCACGTTCGACTCCCCATTTCCAATCCAACACCGGGACCCCCGCTAAGGCTTTGTTTCCCCAAGTTACCGGAGAGAACGCGGAGCAGTGCTGCCGCCTTGTGGCACACTGCCGTAACAACCTTACAAACTGTGCCGAAGGGCTCCTATCACTCACAAGGCCTGCGGCCGGCGGCTTTGCAAACACAACCCTGCCCTCAAGAAATATCCTGGGCTAGGTAATCTGAAACGAATTCAAATCAGGCCCGACTCTCAGGCAGAAACCTTACAAGACCTCAGTGGTACTCACGCGCGTTTTAGAAAACAGCACATTCAAATGAAAAGATGCTCAGCATCTGTCTTGATTAGAGAGTGCAAGGGAAGCTAGACGAGGGTTTCCCTGGCTGCAGTCCTCACAAACCCTAAAAGCGTAAGTGCTCAAGAGGGCATGCCCAACAGAGAAGCCTACTATTGCTGTGGCTGGCATTGTAAATTGGTAACAGCCGGTAGGAAGATCAGTAGGCAAGTTCCTTACCAGACTAAACACTGGAGGGACCACGAGATTGGGCAACCCCGCTGCAGGTCGGATAACCAGAGACTAGCATCATTGGAAGGAAGCACTTGCACCCCAGCGGTCGTTGTGGTACCCTTTACCACAGCCAAGACACGCAAACGCACGAAATATCGAACGAGGGGTGAATGGAGAAAGGTGTTCTGCTACCTACACTCCCTCGACTACCACTCGTCCACAGAACCAAATGAACTCATACCATTTGCAGCAGCGTGGGTGCAGCAGTAGATGATCTCACTGATTCTGGTACAGACAGCAAGACACATATCGCAGGATATCTCTTATATGTGCAGTCTAAATAGGGATACAAAGGAAACACAGGGTTCACAGAGGGAAGAAAGAAGCGTGGAGTTCTCAGAGGCGGAAATTGGAGACCGGGGAAGGGTGAAGTGGGAGGTTGGGATTCACAGAAACACACTTAACGTATCAAAAGGTGCTCATCAAGGGCGACCCACACGGAAGCACAGGGAACGCTACAAAACATTCCTCAATCAACTAACAGGGCAAAGAATCTGAAACGCTACGGGTACAGCTACGTTTATAATTGCAACAAGCGGCTGTAGAACTCAGCAGACGCAACACTGTATGTAAACTATGCTGAGAGGGAAAAGGACTGTTCAACGACAAGGCAAAGAAGGGGTTAAGAAACGCCTAGTCTGTTACCTCAGGCCTCTGTGACATCGGCCGGTGTCACACCCCTGGAGCCGCAGCAGGACTGAGTCCCACGGCTGGAGTATGCTGCTGCTGAGGGAACAAGGTAGCAGGACGTGCCACCTGACCAGCGGCCCCTCGCACCTCTACTGCCCATTCTCCCCTGCGTGGTACCACAATATCCCGATCCAACGTGGCCCTCCTACAGGTAAGCAAAGCCTGGTGCACCCAGATGATGGTGGAGCAGCTGAGAGGGAAGAGCTGTGAGGAAACGGGATCTCCATAGCTCCTGCTAGACAGGTTCCCACCTCTAGCCCACTTCCTTAGAGTCGACCCACCTGCGAACCACGGCACCCTCCGAGTAGCCCACTTGCAAGTCTTCCGATATGCCTGGGGTGGGGCAGTGCAGGTTAAGGGGCAGGAGGCGAGCATACGCAAGCCCTGGGGTGTGTGCTTAGCCACGTTCGACTCCCCATTTCCAATCCAACACCGGGACCCCCGCTAAGGCTTTGTTTCCCCAAGTTACCGGAGAGAACGCGGACCAGTGCTGCCGCCTTGTGGCACACTGCCGTAACAACCTTACAAACTGTGCCGAAGGGCTCCTATCACTCACAAGGCCTGCGGCCGGCGGCTTTGCAAACACAACCCTGCCCTCAAGAAATATCCTGGGCTAGGTAATCTGAAACGAATTCAAATCAGGCCCGACTCTCAGGCAGAAACCTTACAAGACCTCAGTGGTACTCACGCGCGTTTTAGAAAACAGCACATTCAAATGAAAAGATGCTCAGCATCTGTCTTGATTAGAGAGTGCAAGGGAAGCTAGACGAGGGTTTCCCTGGCTGCAGTCCTCACAAACCCTAAAAGCGTAAGTGCTCAAGAGGGCATGCCCAACAGAGAAGCCTACTATTGCTGTGGCTGGCATTGCAAATTGGTAACAGCCGGTAGGAAGATCAGTAGGCAAGTTCCTTACCAGACTAAACACTGGAGGGACCACGAGATTGGGCAACCCCGCTGCAGGTCGGATAACCAGAGACTAGCATCATTGGAAGGAAGCACTTGCACCCCAGCGGTCGTTGTGGTACCCTTTACCACAGCCAAGACACGCAAACGCACGAAATATCGAACGAGGGGTGAATGGAGAAAGGTGTTCTGCTACCTACACTCCCTCGACTACCACTCGTCCACAGAACCAAATGAACTCATACCATTTGCAGCAGCGTGGGTGCAGCAGTAGATGATCTCACTGATTCTGGTACAGACAGCAAGACACATATCGCAGGATATCTCTTATATGTGCAGTCTAAATAGGGATACAAAGGAAACACAGGGTTCACAGAGGGAAGAAAGAAGCGTGGAGTTCTCAGAGGGGGAAATTGGAGACCGGGGAAGGGTGAAGTGGGAGGTTGGGATTCACAGAAACACACTTAACGTATCAAAAAGTGCTCATCAAGGGCGACCCACACGGAAGCACAGGGAACGCTACAAAACATCCCTCAATCAACTAACAGGGCAAAGAATCAGAAACGCTACGGGTACAGCTACGTTTATAATTGCAACAAGCGGCTGTAGAACTCAGCAGACGCAACACTGTATGTAAACTATGCTGAGAGGGAAAAGGATTGCTCAACGACAAGGCAAAGAAAGGGTTAAGAAACGCCTAGTCTGTTACCTCAGGCCTCTGTGACATCGGCCGGTGTCACATCCCTGGAGCCTCAGCAGGCCTGCGTCCCACGGCTGGAGTATGCTGCTGCTGAGGGAACAAGGTAGCAGGACGTGCCACCTGACCAGCGGCCCCTCGCACCTCTACTGCCCATTCTCCCCTGCGTGGTACCACAATATCCCGATCCAACGTGGCCCTCCTACAGGTAAGCAAAGCCTGGTGCACCCAGATGATGGTGGAGCAGCTGAGAGGGAAGAGCTGTGAGGAAACGGGATCTCCATAGCTCCTGCTAGACAGGTTCCCACCTCTAGCCCACTTCCTTAGAGTCGACCCACCTGCGAACCACGGCACCCTCCGAGTAGCCCACTTGCAAGTCTTCCCATATGCCTGGGGTGGGGCAGTGCAGGTTAAGGGGCAGGAGGCGAGCATACGCAAGCCCTGGGGTGTGTGCTTAGCCACGTTCGACTCCCCATTTCCAATCCAACACCGGGACCCCCGCTAAGGCTTTGTTTCCCCAAGTTACCGGAGAGAACGCGGAGCAGTGCTGCCGCCTTGTGGCACACTGCCGTAACAACCTTACAAACTGTGCCGAAGGGCTCCTATCACTCACAAGGCCTGCGGCCGGCGGCTTTGCAAACACAACCCTGCCCTCAAGAAATATCCTGGGCTAGGTAATCTGAAACGAATTCAAATCAGGCCCGACTCTCAGGCAGAAACCTTACAAGACCTCAGTGGTACTCACGCGCGTTTTAGAAAACAGCACATTCAAATGAAAAGATGCTCAGCATCTGTCTTGATTAGAGAGTGCAAGGGAAGCTAGACGAGGGTTTCCCTGGCTGCAGTCCTCACAAACCCTAAAAGCGTTAGTGCTCAAGAGGGCATGCCCAACAGAGAAGGCTACTATTGCTGTGGCTGGCATTGTAAATTGGTAACAGCCGGTAGGAAGATCAGTAGGCAAGTTCCTTACCAGACTAAACACTGGAGGGACCACGAGATTGGGCAACCCCGCTGCAGGTCGGATAACCAGAGACTAGCATCATTGGAAGGAAGCACTTGCACCCCAGCGGTCGTTGTGGTACCCTTTACCACAGCCAAGACACGCAAACGCACGAAATATCGAACGAGGGGTGAATGGAGAAAGGTGTTCTGCTACCTACACTCCCCCGACTACCACTCGTCCACAGAACCAAATGAACTCATACCATTTGCAGCAGCGTGGGTGCAGCAGTAGATGATCTCACTGATTCTGGTACAGACAGCAAGACACATATCGCAGGATATCTCTTATATGTGCAGTCTAAATAGGGATACAAAGGAAACACAGGGTTCACAGAGGGAAGAAAGAAGCGTGGAGTTCTCAGAGGGGGAAATTGGAGACCGGGGAAGGGTGAAGTGGGAGGTTGGGATTCACAGAAACACACTTAACGTATCAAAAAGTGCTCATCAAGGGCGACCCACACGGAAGCACAGGGAAC
Source organism: Orcinus orca (assembly GCF_937001465.1). Classification (NCBI taxonomy): domain Eukaryota; kingdom Metazoa; phylum Chordata; class Mammalia; order Artiodactyla; family Delphinidae; genus Orcinus; species Orcinus orca. The sequence goes on along the minus strand of NC_064568.1, from coordinate 58,876,450 downwards.
GCTACAAAACATCCCTCAATCAACTAACAGGGCAAAGAATCTGAAACGCTACGGGTACAGCTACGTTTATAATTGCAACAAGCGGCTGTAGAACTCAGCAGACGCAACACTGTATGTAAACTATGCTGAGAGGGAAAAGGACTGTTCAACGACAAGGCAAAGAAGGGGTTAAGAAACGCCTAGTCTGTTACCTCAGGCCTCTGTGACATCGGCCGGTGTCACACCCCTGGAGCCGCAGCAGGCCTGCGTCCCACGGCTGGAGTATGCTGCTGCTGAGGGAACAAGGTAGCAGGACGTGCCACCTGACCAGCGGCCCCTCGCACCTCTACTGCCCATTCTCCCCTGCGTGGTACCACAATATCCCGATCCAACGTGGCCCTCCTACAGGTAAGCAAAGCCTGGTGCACCCAGATGATGGTGGAGCAGCTGAGAGGGAAGAGCTGTGAGGAAACGGGATCTCCATAGCTCCTGCTAGACAGGTTCCCACCTCTAGCCCACTTCCTTAGAGTCGACCCACCTGCGAACCACGGCACCCTCCGAGTAGCCCACTTGCAAGTCTTCCGATATGCCTGGGGTGGGGCAGTGCAGGTTAAGGGGCAGGAGGCGAGCATACGCAAGCCCTGGGGTGTGTGCTTAGCCACGTTCGACTCCCCATTTCCAATCCAACACCGGGACCCCCGCTAAGGCTTTGTTTCCCCAAGTTACCGGAGAGAACGCGGACCAGTGCTGCCGCCTTGTGGCACACTGCCGTAACAACCTTACAAACTGTGCCGAAGGGCTCCTATCACTCACAAGGCCTGCGGCCGGCGGCTTTGCAAACACAACCCTGCCCTCAAGAAATATCCTGGGCTAGGTAATCTGAAACGAATTCAAATCAGGCCCGACTCTCAGGCAGAAACCTTACAAGACCTCAGTGGTACTCACGCGCGTTTTAGAAAACAGCACATTCAAATGAAAAGATGCTCAGCATCTGTCTTGATTAGAGAGTGCAAGGGAAGCTAGACGAGGGTTTCCCTGGCTGCAGTCCTCACAAACCCTAAAAGCGTAAGTGCTCAAGAGGGCATGCCCAACAGAGAAGCCTACTATTGCTGTGGCTGGCATTGTAAATTGGTAACAGCCGGTAGGAAGATCAGTAGGCAAGTTCCTTACCAGACTAAACACTGGAGGGACCACGAGATTGGGCAACCCCGCTGCAGGTCGGATAACCAGAGACTAGCATCATTGGAAGGAAGCACTTGCACCCCAGCGGTCGTTGTGGTACCCTTTACCACAGCCAAGACACGCAAACGCACGAAATATCGAACGAGGGGTGAATGGAGAAAGGTGTTCTGCTACCTACACTCCCCCGACTACCACTCGTCCACAGAACCAAATGAACTCATACCATTTGCAGCAGCGTGGGTGCAGCAGTAGATGATCTCACTGATTCTGGTACAGACAGCAAGACACATATCGCAGGATATCTCTTATATGTGCAGTCTAAATAGGGATACAAAGGAAACACAGGGTTCACAGAGGGAAGAAAGAAGCGTGGAGTTCTCAGAGGGGGAAATTGGAGACCGGGGAAGGGTGAAGTGGGAGGTTGGGATTCACAGAAACACACTTAACGTATCAAAAAGTGCTCATCAAGGGCGACCCACACGGAAGCACAGGGAACGCTACAAAACATCCCTCAATCAACTAACAGGGCAAAGAATCTGAAACGCTACGGGTACAGCTACGTTTATAATTGCAACAAGCGGCTGTAGAACTCAGCAGACGCAACACTGTATGTAAACTATGCTGAGAGGGAAAAGGACTGTTCAACGACAAGGCAAAGAAGGGGTTAAGAAACGCCTAGTCTGTTACCTCAGGCCTCTGTGACATCGGCCGGTGTCACACCCCTGGAGCCACAGCAGGCCTGCGTCCCACGGCTGGAGTATGCTGCTGCTGAGGGAACAAGGTAGCAGGACGTGCCACCTGACCAGCGGCCCCTCGCACCTCTACTGCCCATTCTCCCCTGCGTGGTACCACAATATCCCGATCCAACGTGGCCCTCCTACAGGTAAGCAAAGCCTGGTGCACCCAGATGATGGTGGAGCAGCTGAGAGGGAAGAGCTGTGAGGAAACGGGATCTCCATAGCTCCTGCTAGACAGGTTCCCACCTCTAGCCCACTTCCTTAGAGTCGACCCACCTGCGAACCACGGCACCCTCCGAGTAGCCCACTTGCAAGTCTTCCGATATGCCTGGGGTGGGGCAGTGCAGGTTAAGGGGCAGGAGGCGAGCATACGCAAGCCCTGGGGTGTGTGCTTAGCCACGTTCGACTCCCCATTTCCAATCCAACACCGGGACCCCCGCTAAGGCTTTGTTTCCCCAAGTTACCGGAGAGAACGCGGAGCAGTGCTGCCGCCTTGTGGCACACTGCCGTAACAACCTTACAAACTGTGCCGAAGGGCTCCTATCACTCACAAGGCCTGCGGCCGGCGGCTTTGCAAACACAACCCTGCCCTCAAGAAATATCCTGGGCTAGGTAATCTGAAACGAATTCAAATCAGGCCCGACTCTCAGGCAGAAACCTTACAAGACCTCAGTGGTACTCACGCGCGTTTTAGAAAACAGCACATTCAAATGAAAAGATGCTCAGCATCTGTCTTGATTAGAGAGTGCAAGGGAAGCTAGACGAGGGTTTCCCTGGCTGCAGTCCTCACAAACCCTAAAAGCGTAAGTGCTCAAGAGGGCATGCCCAACAGAGAAGCCTACTATTGCTGTGGCTGGCATTGTAAATTGGTAACAGCCGGTAGGAAGATCAGTAGGCAAGTTCCTTACCAGACTAAACACTGGAGGGACCACGAGATTGGGCAACCCCGCTGCAGGTCGGATAACCAGAGACTAGCATCATTGGAAGGAAGCACTTGCACCCCAGCGGTCGTTGTGGTACCCTTTACCACAGCCAAGACACGCAAACGCACGAAATATCGAACGAGGGGTGAATGGAGAAAGGTGTTCTGCTACCTACACTCCCTCGACTACCACTCGTCCACAGAACCAAATGAACTCATACCATTTGCAGCAGCGTGGGTGCAGCAGTAGATGATCTCACTGATTCTGGTACAGACAGCAAGACACATATCGCAGGATATCTCTTATATGTGCAGTCTAAATAGGGATACAAAGGAAACACAGGGTTCACAGAGGGAAGAAAGAAGCGTGGAGTTCTCAGAGGCGGAAATTGGAGACCGGGGAAGGGTGAAGTGGGAGGTTGGGATTCACAGAAACACACTTAACGTATCAAAAGGTGCTCATCAAGGGCGACCCACACGGAAGCACAGGGAACGCTACAAAACATTCCTCAATCAACTAACAGGGCAAAGAATCTGAAACGCTACGGGTACAGCTACGTTTATAATTGCAACAAGCGGCTGTAGAACTCAGCAGACGCAACACTGTATGTAAACTATGCTGAGAGGGAAAAGGACTGTTCAACGACAAGGCAAAGAAGGGGTTAAGAAACGCCTAGTCTGTTACCTCAGGCCTCTGTGACATCGGCCGGTGTCACACCCCTGGAGCCGCAGCAGGACTGAGTCCCACGGCTGGAGTATGCTGCTGCTGAGGGAACAAGGTAGCAGGACGTGCCACCTGACCAGCGGCCCCTCGCACCTCTACTGCCCATTCTCCCCTGCGTGGTACCACAATATCCCGATCCAACGTGGCCCTCCTACAGGTAAGCAAAGCCTGGTGCACCCAGATGATGGTGGAGCAGCTGAGAGGGAAGAGCTGTGAGGAAACGGGATCTCCATAGCTCCTGCTAGACAGGTTCCCACCTCTAGCCCACTTCCTTAGAGTCGACCCACCTGCGAACCACGGCACCCTCCGAGTAGCCCACTTGCAAGTCTTCCGATATGCCTGGGGTGGGGCAGTGCAGGTTAAGGGGCAGGAGGCGAGCATACGCAAGCCCTGGGGTGTGTGCTTAGCCACGTTCGACTCCCCATTTCCAATCCAACACCGGGACCCCCGCTAAGGCTTTGTTTCCCCAAGTTACCGGAGAGAACGCGGACCAGTGCTGCCGCCTTGTGGCACACTGCCGTAACAACCTTACAAACTGTGCCGAAGGGCTCCTATCACTCACAAGGCCTGCGGCCGGCGGCTTTGCAAACACAACCCTGCCCTCAAGAAATATCCTGGGCTAGGTAATCTGAAACGAATTCAAATCAGGCCCGACTCTCAGGCACAAACCTTACAAGACCTCAGTGGTACTCACGCGCGTTTTAGAAAACAGCACATTCAAATGAAAAGATGCTCAGCATCTGTCTTGATTAGAGAGTGCAAGGGAAGCTAGACGAGGGTTTCCCTGGCTGCAGTCCTCACAAACCCTAAAAGCGTAAGTGCTCAAGAGGGCATGCCCAACAGAGAAGCCTACTATTGCTGTGGCTGGCATTGCAAATTGGTAACAGCCGGTAGGAAGATCAGTAGGCAAGTTCCTTACCAGACTAAACACTGGAGGGACCACGAGATTGGGCAACCCCGCTGCAGGTCGGATAACCAGAGACTAGCATCATTGGAAGGAAGCACTTGCACCCCAGCGGTCGTTGTGGTACCCTTTACCACAGCCAAGACACGCAAACGCACGAAATATCGAACGAGGGGTGAATGGAGAAAGGTGTTCTGCTACCTACACTCCCTCGACTACCACTCGTCCACAGAACCAAATGAACTCATACCATTTGCAGCAGCGTGGGTGCAGCAGTAGATGATCTCACTGATTCTGGTACAGACAGCAAGACACATATCGCAGGATATCTCTTATATGTGCAGTCTAAATAGGGATACAAAGGAAACACAGGGTTCACAGAGGGAAGAAAGAAGCGTGGAGTTCTCAGAGGGGGAAATTGGAGACCGGGGAAGGGTGAAGTGGGAGGTTGGGATTCACAGAAACACACTTAACGTATCAAAAAGTGCTCATCAAGGGCGACCCACACGGAAGCACAGGGAACGCTACAAAACATCCCTCAATCAACTAACAGGGCAAAGAATCAGAAACGCTACGGGTACAGCTACGTTTATAATTGCAACAAGCGGCTGTAGAACTCAGCAGACGCAACACTGTATGTAAACTATGCTGAGAGGGAAAAGGATTGCTCAACGACAAGGCAAAGAAAGGGTTAAGAAACGCCTAGTCTGTTACCTCAGGCCTCTGTGACATCGGCCGGTGTCACATCCCTGGAGCCTCAGCAGGCCTGCGTCCCACGGCTGGAGTATGCTGCTGCTGAGGGAACAAGGTAGCAGGACGTGCCACCTGACCAGCGGCCCCTCGCACCTCTACTGCCCATTCTCCCCTGCGTGGTACCACAATATCCCGATCCAACGTGGCCCTCCTACAGGTAAGCAAAGCCTGGTGCACCCAGATGATGGTGGAGCAGCTGAGAGGGAAGAGCTGTGAGGAAACGGGATCTCCATAGCTCCTGCTAGACAGGTTCCCACCTCTAGCCCACTTCCTTAGAGTCGACCCACCTGCGAACCACGGCACCCTCCGAGTAGCCCACTTGCAAGTCTTCCCATATGCCTGGGGTGGGGCAGTGCAGGTTAAGGGGCAGGAGGCGAGCATACGCAAGCCCTGGGGTGTGTGCTTAGCCACGTTCGACTCCCCATTTCCAATCCAACACCGGGACCCCCGCTAAGGCTTTGTTTCCCCAAGTTACCGGAGAGAACGCGGAGCAGTGCTGCCGCCTTGTGGCACACTGCCGTAACAACCTTACAAACTGTGCCGAAGGGCTCCTATCACTCACAAGGCCTGCGGCCGGCGGCTTTGCAAACACAACCCTGCCCTCAAGAAATATCCTGGGCTAGGTAATCTGAAACGAATTCAAATCAGGCCCGACTCTCAGGCAGAAACCTTACAAGACCTCAGTGGTACTCACGCGCGTTTTAGAAAACAGCACATTCAAATGAAAAGATGCTCAGCATCTGTCTTGATTAGAGAGTGCAAGGGAAGCTAGACGAGGGTTTCCCTGGCTGCAGTCCTCACAAACCCTAAAAGCGTAAGTGCTCAAGAGGGCATGCCCAACAGAGAAGCCTACTATTGCTGTGGCTGGCATTGTAAATTGGTAACAGCCGGTAGGAAGATCAGTAGGCAAGTTCCTTACCAGACTAAACACTGGAGGGACCACGAGATTGGGCAACCCCGCTGCAGGTCGGATAACCAGAGACTAGCATCATTGGAAGGAAGCACTTGCACCCCAGCGGTCGTTGTGGTACCCTTTACCACAGCCAAGACACGCAAACGCACGAAATATCGAACGAGGGGTGAATGGAGAAAGGTGTTCTGCTACCTACACTCCCCCGACTACCACTCGTCCACAGAACCAAATGAACTCATACCATTTGCAGCAGCGTGGGTGCAGCAGTAGATGATCTCACTGATTCTGGTACAGACAGCAAGACACATATCGCAGGATATCTCTTATATGTGCAGTCTAAATAGGGATACAAAGGAAACACAGGGTTCACAGAGGGAAGAAAGAAGCGTGGAGTTCTCAGAGGGGGAAATTGGAGACCGGGGAAGGGTGAAGTGGGAGGTTGGGATTCACAGAAACACACTTAACGTATCAAAAAGTGCTCATCAAGGGCGACCCACACGGAAGCACAGGGAACGCTACAAAACATCCCTCAATCAACTAACAGGGCAAAGAATCTGAAACGCTACGGGTACAGCTACGTTTATAATTGCAACAAGCGGCTGTAGAACTCAGCAGACGCAACACTGTATGTAAACTATGCTGAGAGGGAAAAGGACTGTTCAACGACAAGGCAAAGAAGGGGTTAAGAAACGCCTAGTCTGTTACCTCAGGCCTCTGTGACATCGGCCGGTGTCACACCCCTGGAGCCTCAGCAGGCCTGCGTCCCACGGCTGGAGTATGCTGCTGCTGAGGGAACAAGGTAGCAGGACGTGCCACCTGACCAGCGGCCCCTCGCACCTCTACTGCCCATTCTCCCCTGCGTGGTACCACAATATCCCGATCCAACGTGGCCCTCCTACAGGTAAGCAAAGCCTGGTGCACCCAGATGATGGTGGAGCAGCTGAGAGGGAAGAGCTGTGAGGAAACGGGATCTCCATAGCTCCTGCTAGACAGGTTCCCACCTCTAGCCCACTTCCTTAGAGTCGACCCACCTGCGAACCACGGCACCCTCCGAGTAGCCCACTTGCAAGTCTTCCCATATGCCTGGGGTGGGGCAGTGCAGGTTAAGGGGCAGGAGGCGAGCATACGCAAGCCCTGGGGTGTGTGCTTAGCCACGTTCGACTCCCCATTTCCAATCCAACACCGGGACCCCCGCTAAGGCTTTGTTTCCCCAAGTTACCGGAGAGAACGCGGAGCAGTGCTGCCGCCTTGTGGCACACTGCCGTAACAACCTTACAAACTGTGCCGAAGGGCTCCTATCACTCACAAGGCCTGCGGCCGGCGGCTTTGCAAACACAACCCTGCCCTCAAGAAATATCCTGGGCTAGGTAATCTGAAACGAATTCAAATCAGGCCCGACTCTCAGGCACAAACCTTACAAGACCTCAGTGGTACTCACGCGCGTTTTAGAAAACAGCACATTCAAATGAAAAGATGCTCAGCATCTGTCTTGATTAGAGAGTGCAAGGGAAGCTAGACGAGGGTTTCCCTGGCTGCAGTCCTCACAAACCCTAAAAGCGTAAGTGCTCAAGAGGGCATGCCCAACAGAGAAGCCTACTATTGCTGTGGCTGGCATTGTAAATTGGTAACAGCCGGTAGGAAGATCAGTAGGCAAGTTCCTTACCAGACTAAACACTGGAGGGACCACGAGATTGGGCAACCCCGCTGCAGGTCGGATAACCAGAGACTAGCATCATTGGAAGGAAGCACTTGCACCCCAGCGGTCGTTGTGGTACCCTTTACCACAGCCAAGACACGCAAACGCACGAAATATCGAACGAGGGGTGAATGGAGAAAGGTGTTCTGCTACCTACACTCCCTCGACTACCACTCGTCCACAGAACCAAATGAACTCATACCATTTGCAGCAGCGTGGGTGCAGCAGTAGATGATCTCACTGATTCTGGTACAGACAGCAAGACACATATCGCAGGATATCTCTTATATGTGCAGTCTAAATAGGGATACAAAGGAAACACAGGGTTCACAGAGGGAAGAAAGAAGCGTGGAGTTCTCAGAGGGGGAAATTGGAGACCGGGGAAGGGTGAAGTGGGAGGTTGGGATTCACAGAAACACACTTAACGTATCAAAAAGTGCTCATCAAGGGCGACCCACACGGAAGCACAGGGAACGCTACAAAACATCCCTCAATCAACTAACAGGGCAAAGAATCAGAAACGCTACGGGTACAGCTACGTTTATAATTGCAACAAGCGGCTGTAGAACTCAGCAGACGCAACACTGTATGTAAACTATGCTGAGAGGGAAAAGGATTGCTCAACGACAAGGCAAAGAAAGGGTTAAGAAACGCCTAGTCTGTTACCTCAGGCCTCTGTGACATCGGCCGGTGTCACATCCCTGGAGCCTCAGCAGGCCTGCGTCCCACGGCTGGAGTATGCTGCTGCTGAGGGAACAAGGTAGCAGGACGTGCCACCTGACCAGCGGCCCCTCGCACCTCTACTGCCCATTCTCCCCTGCGTGGTACCACAATATCCCGATCCAACGTGGCCCTCCTACAGGTAAGCAAAGCCTGGTGCACCCAGATGATGGTGGAGCAGCTGAGAGGGAAGAGCTGTGAGGAAACGGGATCTCCATAGCTCCTGCTAGACAGGTTCCCACCTCTAGCCCACTTCCTTAGAGTCGACCCACCTGCGAACCACGGCACCCTCCGAGTAGCCCACTTGCAAGTCTTCCGATATGCCTGGGGTGGGGCAGTGCAGGTTAAGGGGCAGGAGGCGAGCATACGCAAGCCCTGGGGTGTGTGCTTAGCCACGTTCGACTCCCCATTTCCAATCCAACACCGGGACCCCCGCTAAGGCTTTGTTTCCCCAAGTTACCGGAGAGAACGCGGAGCAGTGCTGCCGCCTTGTGACACACTGCCGTAACAACCTTACAAACTGTGCCGAAGGGCTCCTATCACTCACAAGGCCTGCGGCCGGCAGCTTTGCAAACACAACCCTGCCCTCAAGAAATATCCTGGGCTAGGTAATCTGAAACGAATTCAAATCAGGCCCGACTCTCAGGCAGAAACCTTACAAGACCTCAGTGGTACTCACGCGCGTTTTAGAAAACAGCACATTCAAATGAAAAGATGCTCAGCATCTGTCTTGATTAGAGAGTGCAAGGGAAGCTAGACGAGGGTTTCCCTGGCTGCAGTCCTCACAAACCCTAAAAGCGTTAGTGCTCAAGAGGGCATGCCCAACAGAGAAGCCTACTATTGCTGTGGCTGGCATTGTAAATTGGTAACAGCCGGTAGGAAGATCAGTAGGCAAGTTCCTTACCAGACTAAACACTGGAGGGACCACGAGATTGGGCAACCCCGCTGCAGGTCGGATAACCAGAGACTAGCATCATTGGAAGGAAGCACTTGCACCCCAGCGGTCGTTGTGGTACCCTTTACCACAGCCAAGACACGCAAACGCACGAAATATCGAACGAGGGGTGAATGGAGAAACGTGTTCTGCTACCTACACTCCCTCGACTACCACTCGTCCACAGAACCAAATGAACTCATACCATTTGCAGCAGCGTGGGTGCAGCAGTAGATGATCTCACTGATTCTGGTAGAGACAGCAAGACACACATCGCAGGATATCTCTTATATGTGCAGTCTAAATAGGGATACAAAGGAAACACAGGGTTCACAGAGGGAAGAAAGAAGCGTGGAGTTCTCAGAGGGGGAAATTGGAGACCGGGGAAGGGTGAAGTGGGAGGTTGGGATTCACAGAAACACACTTAACGTATGAAAAAGTGCTCATCAAGGGCGACCCACCCGGAAGCACAGGGAACACTACAAAACATTCCTCAATCAACTAACAGGGCAAAGAATCTGAAACGCTACGGGTACAGCTACGTTTATAATTGCATCAAGCGGCTGTAGAACTCAGCAGACGCAACACTGTATATAAACTATGCTGAGAGGGAAAAGGATTGCTCAACGACAAGGCAAAGAAAGGGTTAAGAAACGCCTAGTCTGTTACCTCAGGCCTCTGTGACATCGGCCGGTGTCACACCCCTGGAGCCGCAGCAGGACTGAGTCCCACGGCTGGAGTATGCTGCTGCTGAGGGAACAAGGTAGCAGGACGTGCCACCTGACCAGCGGCCCCTCGCACCTCTACTGCCCATTCTCCCCTGCGTGGTACCACAATATCCCGATCCAACGTGGCCCTCCTACAGGTAAGCAAAGCCTGGTGCACCCAGATGATGGTGGAGCAGCTGAGAGGGAAGAGCTGTGAAGAAACGGGATCTCCACAGTTCCTGCTAGGCAGGTTCCCACCTCCAGCCCACTTCCTTAGAGTCGACCCACCTGCAAACCACAGCACCCTACGAGTAGCCCACTTGCAATCTTCCGATATGCCTGGGGTGGGGCAGTGCAGGTTAAGGGGCAGGAGGCGAGCATACGCAAGCCCTGGGGTGTGTGCTTAGCCACGTTCGACTCCCCATTTCCAATCCAACACCGGGACCCCCGCTAAGGCTTTGTTTCCCCAAGTTACCGGAGAGAACGCGGAGCAGTGCTGCCGCCTTGTGGCACACTGCCGTAACAACCTTACAAACTGTGCCGAAGGGCTCCTATCACTCACAAGGCCTGCGGCCGGCGGCTTTGCAAACACAACCCTGCCCTCAAGAAATATCCTGGGCTAGGTAATCTGAAACGAATTCAAATCAGGCCCGACTCTCAGGCAGAAACCTTACAAGACCTCAGTGGTACTCACGCGCGTTTTAGAAAACAGCACATTCAAATGAAAAGATGCTCAGCATCTGTCTTGATTAGAGAGTGCAAGGGAAGCTAGACGAGGGTTTCCCTGGCTGCAGTCCTCACAAACCCTAAAAGCGTTAGTGCTCAAGAGGGCATGCCCAACAGAGAAGCCTACTATTGCTGTGGCTGGCATTGTAAATTGGTAACAGCCGGTAGGAAGATCAGTAGGCAAGTTCCTTACCAGACTAAACACTGGAGGGACCACGAGATTGGGCAACCCCGCTGCAGGTCGGATAACCAGAGACTAGCATCATTGGAAGGAAGCACTTGCACCCCAGCGGTCGTTGTGGTACCCTTTACCACAGCCAAGACACGCAAACGCACGAAATATCGAACGAGGGGTGAATGGAGAAACGTGTTCTGCTACCTACACTCCCTCGACTACCACTCGTCCACAGAACCAAATGAACTCATACCATTTGCAGCAGCGTGGGTGCAGCAGTAGATGATCTCACTGATTCTGGTAGAGACAGCAAGACACATATCGCAGGATATCTCTTATATGTGCAGTCTAAATAGGGATACAAAGGAAACACAGGGTTCACAGAGGGAAGAAAGAAGCGTGGAGTTCTCAGAGGGGGAAATTGGAGACCGGGGAAGGGTGAAGTGGGAGGTTGGGATTCACAGAAACACACTTAACGTATGAAAAAGTGCTCATCAAGGGCGACCCACCCGGAAGCACAGGGAACGCTACAAAACATTCCTCAATCAACTAACAGGGCAAAGAATCTGAAACGCTACGGGTACAGCTACGTTTATAATTGCATCAAGCGGCTGTAGAACTCAGCAGACGCAACACTGTATATAAACTATGCTGAGAGGGAAAAGGATTGCTCAACGACAAGGCAAAGAAAGGGTTAAGAAACGCCTAGTCTGTTACCTCAGGCCTCTGTGACATCGGCCGGTGTCACATCCCTGGAGCCTCAGCAGGCCTGCGTCCCACGGCTGGAGTATGCTGCTGCTGAGGGAACAAGGTAGCAGGACGTGCCACCTGACCAGCGGCCCCTCGCACCTCTACTGCCCATTCTCCCCTGCGTGGTACCACAATATCCCGATCCAACGTGGCCCTCCTACAGGTAAGCAAAGCCTGGTGCACCCAGATGATGGTGGAGCAGCTGAGAGGGAAGAGCTGTGAGGAAACGGGATCTCCATAGCTCCTGCTAGACAGGTTCCCACCTCTAGCCCACTTCCTTAGAGTCGACCCACCTGCGAACCACGGCACCCTCCGAGTAGCCCACTTGCAAGTCTTCCCATATGCCTGGGGTGGGGCAGTGCAGGTTAAGGGGCAGGAGGCGAGCATACGCAAGCCCTGGGGTGTGTGCTTAGCCACGTTCGACTCCCCATTTCCAATCCAACACCGGGACCCCCGCTAAGGCTTTGTTTCCCCAAGTTACCGGAGAGAACGCGGAGCAGTGCTGCCGCCTTGTGGCACACTGCCGTAACAACCTTACAAACTGTGCCGAAGGGCTCCTATCACTCACAAGGCCTGCGGCCGGCGGCTTTGCAAACACAACCCTGCCCTCAAGAAATATCCTGGGCTAGGTAATCTGAAACGAATTCAAATCAGGCCCGACTCTCAGGCAGAAACCTTACAAGACCTCAGTGGTACTCACGCGCGTTTTAGAAAACAGCACATTCAAATGAAAAGATGCTCAGCATCTGTCTTGATTAGAGAGTGCAAGGGAAGCTAGACGAGGGTTTCCCTGGCTGCAGTCCTCACAAACCCTAAAAGCGTAAGTGCTCAAGAGGGCATGCCCAACAGAGAAGCCTACTATTGCTGTGGCTGGCATTGTAAATTGGTAACAGCCGGTAGGAAGATCAGTAGGCAAGTTCCTTACCAGACTAAACACTGGAGGGACCACGAGATTGGGCAACCCCGCTGCAGGTCGGATAACCAGAGACTAGCATCATTGGAAGGAAGCACTTGCACCCCAGCGGTCGTTGTGGTACCCTTTACCACAGCCAAGACACGCAAACGCACGAAATATCGAACGAGGGGTGAATGGAGAAAGGTGTTCTGCTACCTACACTCCCCCGACTACCACTCGTCCACAGAACCAAATGAACTCATACCATTTGCAGCAGCGTGGGTGCAGCAGTAGATGATCTCACTGATTCTGGTACAGACAGCAAGACACATATCGCAGGATATCTCTTATATGTGCAGTCTAAATAGGGATACAAAGGAAACACAGGGTTCACAGAGGGAAGAAAGAAGCGTGGAGTTCTCAGAGGGGGAAATTGGAGACCGGGGAAGGGTGAAGTGGGAGGTTGGGATTCACAGAAACACACTTAACGTATCAAAAAGTGCTCATCAAGGGCGACCCACACGGAAGCACAGGGAACGCTACAAAACATCCCTCAATCAACTAACAGGGCAAAGAATCTGAAACGCTACGGGTACAGCTACGTTTATAATTGCAACAAGCGGCTGTAGAACTCAGCAGACGCAACACTGTATGTAAACTATGCTGAGAGGGAAAAGGACTGTTCAACGACAAGGCAAAGAAGGGGTTAAGAAACGCCTAGTCTGTTACCTCAGGCCTCTGTGACATCGGCCGGTGTCACACCCCTGGAGCCTCAGCAGGCCTGCGTCCCACGGCTGGAGTATGCTGCTGCTGAGGGAACAAGGTAGCAGGACGTGCCACCTGACCAGCGGCCCCTCGCACCTCTACTGCCCATTCTCCCCTGCGTGGTACCACAATATCCCGATCCAACGTGGCCCTCCTACAGGTAAGCAAAGCCTGGTGCACCCAGATGATGGTGGAGCAGCTGAGAGGGAAGAGCTGTGAGGAAACGGGATCTCCATAGCTCCTGCTAGACAGGTTCCCACCTCTAGCCCACTTCCTTAGAGTCGACCCACCTGCGAACCACGGCACCCTCCGAGTAGCCCACTTGCAAGTCTTCCCATATGCCTGGGGTGGGGCAGTGCAGGTTAAGGGGCAGGAGGCGAGCATACGCAAGCCCTGGGGTGTGTGCTTAGCCACGTTCGACTCCCCATTTCCAATCCAACACCGGGACCCCCGCTAAGGCTTTGTTTCCCCAAGTTACCGGAGAGAACGCGGAGCAGTGCTGCCGCCTTGTGGCACACTGCCGTAACAACCTTACAAACTGTGCCGAAGGGCTCCTATCACTCACAAGGCCTGCGGCCGGCGGCTTTGCAAACACAACCCTGCCCTCAAGAAATATCCTGGGCTAGGTAATCTGAAACGAATTCAAATCAGGCCCGACTCTCAGGCAGAAACCTTACAAGACCTCAGTGGTACTCACGCGCGTTTTAGAAAACAGCACATTCAAATGAAAAGATGCTCAGCATCTGTCTTGATTAGAGAGTGCAAGGGAAGCTAGACGAGGGTTTCCCTGGCTGCAGTCCTCACAAACCCTAAAAGCGTAAGTGCTCAAGAGGGCATGCCCAACAGAGAAGCCTACTATTGCTGTGGCTGGCATTGTAAATTGGTAACAGCCGGTAGGAAGATCAGTAGGCAAGTTCCTTACCAGACTAAACACTGGAGGGACCACGAGATTGGGCAACCCCGCTGCAGGTCGGATAACCAGAGACTAGCATCATTGGAAGGAAGCACTTGCACCCCAGCGGTCGTTGTGGTACCCTTTACCACAGCCAAGACACACAAACGCACGAAATATCGAACGAGGGGTGAATGGAGAAACGTGTTCTGCTACCTACACTCCCTCGACTACCACTCGTCCACAGAACCAAATGAACTCATACCATTTGCAGCAGCGTGGGTGCAGCAGTAGATGATCTCACTGATTCTGGTACAGACAGCAAGACACATATCGCAGGATATCTCTTATATGTGCAGTCTAAATAGGGATACAAAGGAAACACAGGGTTCACAGAGGGAAGAAAGAAGCGTGGAGTTCTCAGAGGGGGAAATTGGAGACCGGGGAAGGGTGAAGTGGGAGGTTGGGATTCACAGAAACACACTTAACGTATCAAAAGGTGCTCATCAAGGGCGACCCACACGGAAGCACAGGGAACGCTACAAAACATCCCTCAATCAACTAACAGGGCAAAGAATCTGAAACGCTACGGGTACAGCTACGTTTATAATTGCAACAAGCGGCTGTAGAACTCAGCAGACGCAACACTGTATGTAAACTATGCTGAGAGGGAAAAGGACTGTTCAACGACAAGGCAAAGAAGGGGTTAAGAAACGCCTAGTCTGTTACCTCAGGCCTCTGTGACATCGGCCGGTGTCACACCCCTGGAGCCGCAGCAGGACTGAGTCCCACGGCTGGAGTATGCTGCTGCTGAGGGAACAAGGTAGCAGGACGTGCCACCTGACCAGCGGCCCCTCGGACCTCTACTGCCCATTCTCCCCTGCGTGGTACCACAATATCCCGATCCAACGTGGCCCTCCTACAGGTAAGCAAAGCCTGGTGCACCCAGATGATGGTGGAGCAGCTGAGAGGGAAGAGCTGTGAGGAAACGGGATCTCCATAGCTCCTGCTAGACAGGTTCCCACCTCTAGCCCACTTCCTTAGAGTCGACCCACCTGCGAACCACGGCACCCTCCGAGTAGCCCACTTGCAAGTCTTCCGATATGCCTGGGGTGGGGCAGTGCAGGTTAAGGGGCAGGAGGCGAGCATACGCAAGCCCTGGGGTGTGTGCTTAGCCACGTTCGACTCCCCATTTCCAATCCAACACCGGGACCCCCGCTAAGGCTTTGTTTCCCCAAGTTACCGGAGAGAACGCGGAGCAGTGCTGCCGCCTTGTGGCACACTGCCGTAACAACCTTACAAACTGTGCCGAAGGGCTCCTATCACTCACAAGGCCTGCGGCCGGCGGCTTTGCAAACACAACCCTGCCCTCAAGAAATATCCTGGGCTAGGTAATCTGAAACGAATTCAAATCAGGCCCGACTCTCAGGCAGAAACCTTACAAGACCTCAGTGGTACTCACGCGCGTTTTAGAAAACAGCACATTCAAATGAAAAGATGCTCAGCATCTGTCTTGATTAGAGAGTGCAAGGGAAGCTAGACGAGGGTTTCCCTGGCTGCAGTCCTCACAAACCCTAAAAGCGTAAGTGCTCAAGAGGGCATGCCCAACAGAGAAGCCTACTATTGCTGTGGCTGGCATTGTAAATTGGTAACAGCCGGTAGGAAGATCAGTAGGCAAGTTCCTTACCAGACTAAACACTGGAGGGACCACGAGATTGGGCAACCCCGCTGCAGGTCGGATAACCAGAGACTAGCATCATTGGAAGGAAGCACTTGCACCCCAGCGGTCGTTGTGGTACCCTTTACCACAGCCAAGACACGCAAACGCACGAAATATCGAACGAGGGGTGAATGGAGAAAGGTGTTCTGCTACCTACACTCCCTCGACTACCACTCGTCCACAGAACCAAATGAACTCATACCATTTGCAGCAGCGTGGGTGCAGCAGTAGATGATCTCACTGATTCTGGTACAGACAGCAAGACACATATCGCAGGATATCTCTTATATGTGCAGTCTAAATAGGGATACAAAGGAAACACAGGGTTCACAGAGGGAAGAAAGAAGCGTGGAGTTCTCAGAGGGGGAAATTGGAGACCGGGGAAGGGTGAAGTGGGAGGTTGGGATTCACAGAAACACACTTAACGTATCAAAAAGTGCTCATCAAGGGCGACCCACACGGAAGCACAGGGAACGCTACAAAACATCCCTCAATCAACTAACAGGGCAAAGAATCTGAAACGCTACGGGTACAGCTACGTTTATAATTGCAACAAGCGGCTGTAGAACTCAGCAGACGCAACACTGTATGTAAACTATGCTGAGAGGGAAAAGGATTGCTCAACGACAAGGCAAAGAAAGGGTTAAGAAACGCCTAGTCTGTTACCTCAGGCCTCTGTGACATCGGCCGGTGTCACATCCCTGGAGCCTCAGCAGGCCTGCGTCCCACGGCTGGAGTATGCTGCTGCTGAGGGAACAAGGTAGCAGGACGTGCCACCTGACCAGCGGCCCCTCGCACCTCTACTGCCCATTCTCCCCTGCGTGGTACCACAATATCCCGATCCAACGTGGCCCTCCTACAGGTAAGCAAAGCCTGGTGCACCCAGATGATGGTGGAGCAGCTGAGAGGGAAGAGCTGTGAGGAAACGGGATCTCCATAGCTCCTGCTAGACAGGTTCCCACCTCTAGCCCACTTCCTTAGAGTCGACCCACCTGCGAACCACGGCACCCTCCGAGTAGCCCACTTGCAAGTCTTCCCATATGCCTGGGGTGGGGCAGTGCAGGTTAAGGGGCAGGAGGCGAGCATACGCAAGCCCTGGGGTGTGTGCTTAGCCACGTTCGACTCCCCATTTCCAATCCAACACCGGGACCCCCGCTAAGGCTTTGTTTCCCCAAGTTACCGGAGAGAACGCGGAGCAGTGCTGCCGCCTTGTGGCACACTGCCGTAACAACCTTACAAACTGTGCCGAAGGGCTCCTATCACTCACAAGGCCTGCGGCCGGCGGCTTTGCAAACACAACCCTGCCCTCAAGAAATATCCTGGGCTAGGTAATCTGAAACGAATTCAAATCAGGCCCGACTCTCAGGCAGAAACCTTACAAGACCTCAGTGGTACTCACGCGCGTTTTAGAAAACAGCACATTCAAATGAAAAGATGCTCAGCATCTGTCTTGATTAGAGAGTGCAAGGGAAGCTAGACGAGGGTTTCCCTGGCTGCAGTCCTCACAAACCCTAAAAGCGTTAGTGCTCAAGAGGGCATGCCCAACAGAGAAGGCTACTATTGCTGTGGCTGGCATTGTAAATTGGTAACAGCCGGTAGGAAGATCAGTAGGCAAGTTCCTTACCAGACTAAACACTGGAGGGACCACGAGATTGGGCAACCCCGCTGCAGGTCGGATAACCAGAGACTAGCATCATTGGAAGGAAGCACTTGCACCCCAGCGGTCGTTGTGGTACCCTTTACCACAGCCAAGACACGCAAACGCACGAAATATCGAACGAGGGGTGAATGGAGAAAGGTGTTCTGCTACCTACACTCCCCCGACTACCACTCGTCCACAGAACCAAATGAACTCATACCATTTGCAGCAGCGTGGGTGCAGCAGTAGATGATCTCACTGATTCTGGTACAGACAGCAAGACACATATCGCAGGATATCTCTTATATGTGCAGTCTAAATAGGGATACAAAGGAAACACAGGGTTCACAGAGGGAAGAAAGAAGCGTGGAGTTCTCAGAGGGGGAAATTGGAGACCGGGGAAGGGTGAAGTGGGAGGTTGGGATTCACAGAAACACACTTAACGTATCAAAAAGTGCTCATCAAGGGCGACCCACACGGAAGCACAGGGAACGCTACAAAACATCCCTCAATCAACTAACAGGGCAAAGAATCTGAAACGCTACGGGTACAGCTACGTTTATAATTGCAACAAGCGGCTGTAGAACTCAGCAGACGCAACACTGTATGTAAACTATGCTGAGAGGGAAAAGGACTGTTCAACGACAAGGCAAAGAAGGGGTTAAGAAACGCCTAGTCTGTTACCTCAGGCCTCTGTGACATCGGCCGGTGTCACACCCCTGGAGCCGCAGCAGGCCTGCGTCCCACGGCTGGAGTATGCTGCTGCTGAGGGAACAAGGTAGCAGGACGTGCCACCTGACCAGCGGCCCCTCGCACCTCTACTGCCCATTCTCCCCTGCGTGGTACCACAATATCCCGATCCAACGTGGCCCTCCTACAGGTAAGCAAAGCCTGGTGCACCCAGATGATGGTGGAGCAGCTGAGAGGGAAGAGCTGTGAGGAAACGGGATCTCCATAGCTCCTGCTAGACAGGTTCCCACCTCTAGCCCACTTCCTTAGAGTCGACCCACCTGCGAACCACGGCACCCTCCGAGTAGCCCACTTGCAAGTCTTCCGATATGCCTGGGGTGGGGCAGTGCAGGTTAAGGGGCAGGAGGCGAGCATACGCAAGCCCTGGGGTGTGTGCTTAGCCACGTTCGACTCCCCATTTCCAATCCAACACCGGGACCCCCGCTAAGGCTTTGTTTCCCCAAGTTACCGGAGAGAACGCGGAGCAGTGCTGCCGCCTTGTGGCACACTGCCGTAACAACCTTACAAACTGTGCCGAAGGGCTCCTATCACTCACAAGGCCTGCGGCCGGCGGCTTTGCAAACACAACCCTGCCCTCAAGAAATATCCTGGGCTAGGTAATCTGAAACGAATTCAAATCAGGCCCGACTCTCAGGCAGAAACCTTACAAGACCTCAGTGGTACTCACGCGCGTTTTAGAAAACAGCACATTCAAATGAAAAGATGCTCAGCATCTGTCTTGATTAGAGAGTGCAAGGGAAGCTAGACGAGGGTTTCCCTGGCTGCAGTCCTCACAAACCCTAAAAGCGTAAGTGCTCAAGAGGGCATGCCCAACAGAGAAGCCTACTATTGCTGTGGCTGGCATTGTAAATTGGTAACAGCCGGTAGGAAGATCAGTAGGCAAGTTCCTTACCAGACTAAACACTGGAGGGACCACGAGATTGGGCAACCCCGCTGCAGGTCGGATAACCAGAGACTAGCATCATTGGAAGGAAGCACTTGCACCCCAGCGGTCGTTGTGGTACCCTTTACCACAGCCAAGACACACAAACGCACGAAATATCGAACGAGGGGTGAATGGAGAAACGTGTTCTGCTACCTACACTCCCTCGACTACCACTCGTCCACAGAACCAAATGAACTCATACCATTTGCAGCAGCGTGGGTGCAGCAGTAGATGATCTCACTGATTCTGGTACAGACAGCAAGACACATATCGCAGGATATCTCTTATATGTGCAGTCTAAATAGGGATACAAAGGAAACACAGGGTTCACAGAGGGAAGAAAGAAGCGTGGAGTTCTCAGAGGGGGAAATTGGAGACCGGGGAAGGGTGAAGTGGGAGGTTGGGATTCACAGAAACACACTTAACGTATCAAAAGGTGCTCATCAAGGGCGACCCACACGGAAGCACAGGGAACGCTACAAAACATCCCTCAATCAACTAACAGGGCAAAGAATCTGAAACGCTACGGGTACAGCTACGTTTATAATTGCAACAAGCGGCTGTAGAACTCAGCAGACGCAACACTGTATGTAAACTATGCTGAGAGGGAAAAGGACTGTTCAACGACAAGGCAAAGAAGGGGTTAAGAAACGCCTAGTCTGTTACCTCAGGCCTCTGTGACATCGGCCGGTGTCACACCCCTGGAGCCGCAGCAGGACTGAGTCCCACGGCTGGAGTATGCTGCTGCTGAGGGAACAAGGTAGCAGGACGTGCCACCTGACCAGCGGCCCCTCGGACCTCTACTGCCCATTCTCCCCTGCGTGGTACCACAATATCCCGATCCAACGTGGCCCTCCTACAGGTAAGCAAAGCCTGGTGCACCCAGATGATGGTGGAGCAGCTGAGAGGGAAGAGCTGTGAGGAAACGGGATCTCCATAGCTCCTGCTAGACAGGTTCCCACCTCTAGCCCACTTCCTTAGAGTCGACCCACCTGCGAACCACGGCACCCTCCGAGTAGCCCACTTGCAAGTCTTCCGATATGCCTGGGGTGGGGCAGTGCAGGTTAAGGGGCAGGAGGCGAGCATACGCAAGCCCTGGGGTGTGTGCTTAGCCACGTTCGACTCCCCATTTCCAATCCAACACCGGGACCCCCGCTAAGGCTTTGTTTCCCCAAGTTACCGGAGAGAACGCGGAGCAGTGCTGCCGCCTTGTGGCACACTGCCGTAACAACCTTACAAACTGTGCCGAAGGGCTCCTATCACTCACAAGGCCTGCGGCCGGCGGCTTTGCAAACACAACCCTGCCCTCAAGAAATATCCTGGGCTAGGTAATCTGAAACGAATTCAAATCAGGCCCGACTCTCAGGCAGAAACCTTACAAGACCTCAGTGGTACTCACGCGCGTTTTAGAAAACAGCACATTCAAATGAAAAGATGCTCAGCATCTGTCTTGATTAGAGAGTGCAAGGGAAGCTAGACGAGGGTTTCCCTGGCTGCAGTCCTCACAAACCCTAAAAGCGTAAGTGCTCAAGAGGGCATGCCCAACAGAGAAGCCTACTATTGCTGTGGCTGGCATTGTAAATTGGTAACAGCCGGTAGGAAGATCAGTAGGCAAGTTCCTTACCAGACTAAACACTGGAGGGACCACGAGATTGGGCAACCCCGCTGCAGGTCGGATAACCAGAGACTAGCATCATTGGAAGGAAGCACTTGCACCCCAGCGGTCGTTGTGGTACCCTTTACCACAGCCAAGACACGCAAACGCACGAAATATCGAACGAGGGGTGAATGGAGAAAGGTGTTCTGCTACCTACACTCCCTCGACTACCACTCGTCCACAGAACCAAATGAACTCATACCATTTGCAGCAGCGTGGGTGCAGCAGTAGATGATCTCACTGATTCTGGTACAGACAGCAAGACACATATCGCAGGATATCTCTTATATGTGCAGTCTAAATAGGGATACAAAGGAAACACAGGGTTCACAGAGGGAAGAAAGAAGCGTGGAGTTCTCAGAGGGGGAAATTGGAGACCGGGGAAGGGTGAAGTGGGAGGTTGGGATTCACAGAAACACACTTAACGTATCAAAAAGTGCTCATCAAGGGCGACCCACACGGAAGCACAGGGAACGCTACAAAACATCCCTCAATCAACTAACAGGGCAAAGAATCTGAAACGCTACGGGTACAGCTACGTTTATAATTGCAACAAGCGGCTGTAGAACTCAGCAGACGCAACACTGTATGTAAACTATGCTGAGAGGGAAAAGGATTGCTCAACGACAAGGCAAAGAAAGGGTTAAGAAACGCCTAGTCTGTTACCTCAGGCCTCTGTGACATCGGCCGGTGTCACATCCCTGGAGCCTCAGCAGGCCTGCGTCCCACGGCTGGAGTATGCTGCTGCTGAGGGAACAAGGTAGCAGGACGTGCCACCTGACCAGCGGCCCCTCGCACCTCTACTGCCCATTCTCCCCTGCGTGGTACCACAATATCCCGATCCAACGTGGCCCTCCTACAGGTAAGCAAAGCCTGGTGCACCCAGATGATGGTGGAGCAGCTGAGAGGGAAGAGCTGTGAGGAAACGGGATCTCCATAGCTCCTGCTAGACAGGTTCCCACCTCTAGCCCACTTCCTTAGAGTCGACCCACCTGCGAACCACGGCACCCTCCGAGTAGCCCACTTGCAAGTCTTCCCATATGCCTGGGGTGGGGCAGTGCAGGTTAAGGGGCAGGAGGCGAGCATACGCAAGCCCTGGGGTGTGTGCTTAGCCACGTTCGACTCCCCATTTCCAATCCAACACCGGGACCCCCGCTAAGGCTTTGTTTCCCCAAGTTACCGGAGAGAACGCGGAGCAGTGCTGCCGCCTTGTGGCACACTGCCGTAACAACCTTACAAACTGTGCCGAAGGGCTCCTATCACTCACAAGGCCTGCGGCCGGCGGCTTTGCAAACACAACCCTGCCCTCAAGAAATATCCTGGGCTAGGTAATCTGAAACGAATTCAAATCAGGCCCGACTCTCAGGCAGAAACCTTACAAGACCTCAGTGGTACTCACGCGCGTTTTAGAAAACAGCACATTCAAATGAAAAGATGCTCAGCATCTGTCTTGATTAGAGAGTGCAAGGGAAGCTAGACGAGGGTTTCCCTGGCTGCAGTCCTCACAAACCCTAAAAGCGTTAGTGCTCAAGAGGGCATGCCCAACAGAGAAGGCTACTATTGCTGTGGCTGGCATTGTAAATTGGTAACAGCCGGTAGGAAGATCAGTAGGCAAGTTCCTTACCAGACTAAACACTGGAGGGACCACGAGATTGGGCAACCCCGCTGCAGGTCGGATAACCAGAGACTAGCATCATTGGAAGGAAGCACTTGCACCCCAGCGGTCGTTGTGGTACCCTTTACCACAGCCAAGACACGCAAACGCACGAAATATCGAACGAGGGGTGAATGGAGAAAGGTGTTCTGCTACCTACACTCCCCCGACTACCACTCGTCCACAGAACCAAATGAACTCATACCATTTGCAGCAGCGTGGGTGCAGCAGTAGATGATCTCACTGATTCTGGTACAGACAGCAAGACACATATCGCAGGATATCTCTTATATGTGCAGTCTAAATAGGGATACAAAGGAAACACAGGGTTCACAGAGGGAAGAAAGAAGCGTGGAGTTCTCAGAGGGGGAAATTGGAGACCGGGGAAGGGTGAAGTGGGAGGTTGGGATTCACAGAAACACACTTAACGTATCAAAAAGTGCTCATCAAGGGCGACCCACACGGAAGCACAG
This sequence comes from Orcinus orca, assembly GCF_937001465.1. Classification (NCBI taxonomy): domain Eukaryota; kingdom Metazoa; phylum Chordata; class Mammalia; order Artiodactyla; family Delphinidae; genus Orcinus; species Orcinus orca. Next base: position 58,853,258 of record NC_064568.1, on the reverse strand, counting down.
GGAACGCTACAAAACATCCCTCAATCAACTAACAGGGCAAAGAATCTGAAACGCTACGGGTACAGCTACGTTTATAATTGCAACAAGCGGCTGTAGAACTCAGCAGACGCAACACTGTATGTAAACTATGCTGAGAGGGAAAAGGACTGTTCAACGACAAGGCAAAGAAGGGGTTAAGAAACGCCTAGTCTGTTACCTCAGGCCTCTGTGACATCGGCCGGTGTCACACCCCTGGAGCCGCAGCAGGCCTGCGTCCCACGGCTGGAGTATGCTGCTGCTGAGGGAACAAGGTAGCAGGACGTGCCACCTGACCAGCGGCCCCTCGCACCTCTACTGCCCATTCTCCCCTGCGTGGTACCACAATATCCCGATCCAACGTGGCCCTCCTACAGGTAAGCAAAGCCTGGTGCACCCAGATGATGGTGGAGCAGCTGAGAGGGAAGAGCTGTGAGGAAACGGGATCTCCATAGCTCCTGCTAGACAGGTTCCCACCTCTAGCCCACTTCCTTAGAGTCGACCCACCTGCGAACCACGGCACCCTCCGAGTAGCCCACTTGCAAGTCTTCCGATATGCCTGGGGTGGGGCAGTGCAGGTTAAGGGGCAGGAGGCGAGCATACGCAAGCCCTGGGGTGTGTGCTTAGCCACGTTCGACTCCCCATTTCCAATCCAACACCGGGACCCCCGCTAAGGCTTTGTTTCCCCAAGTTACCGGAGAGAACGCGGAGCAGTGCTGCCGCCTTGTGGCACACTGCCGTAACAACCTTACAAACTGTGCCGAAGGGCTCCTATCACTCACAAGGCCTGCGGCCGGCGGCTTTGCAAACACAACCCTGCCCTCAAGAAATATCCTGGGCTAGGTAATCTGAAACGAATTCAAATCAGGCCCGACTCTCAGGCAGAAACCTTACAAGACCTCAGTGGTACTCACGCGCGTTTTAGAAAACAGCACATTCAAATGAAAAGATGCTCAGCATCTGTCTTGATTAGAGAGTGCAAGGGAAGCTAGACGAGGGTTTCCCTGGCTGCAGTCCTCACAAACCCTAAAAGCGTAAGTGCTCAAGAGGGCATGCCCAACAGAGAAGCCTACTATTGCTGTGGCTAGCATTGTAAATTGGTAACAGCCGGTAGGAAGATCAGTAGGCAAGTTCCTTACCAGACTAAACACTGGAGGGACCACGAGATTGGGCAACCCCGCTGCAGGTCGGATAACCAGAGACTAGCATCATTGGAAGGAAGCACTTGCACCCCAGCAGTCGTTGTGGTACCCTTTACCACAGCCAAGACACGCAAACGCACGAAATATCGAACGAGGGGTGAATGGAGAAAGGTGTTCTGCTACCTACACTCCCCCGACTACCACTCGTCCACAGAACCAAATGAACTCATACCATTTGCAGCAGCGTGGGTGCAGCAGTAGATGATCTCACTGATTCTGGTACAGACAGCAAGACACATATCGCAGGATATCTCTTATATGTGCAGTCTAAATAGGGATACAAAGGAAACACAGGGTTCACAGAGGGAAGAAAGAAGCGTGGAGTTCTCAGAGGGGGAAATTGGAGACCGGGGAAGGGTGAAGTGGGAGGTTGGGATTCACAGAAACACACTTAACGTATCAAAAAGTGCTCATCAAGGGCGACCCACACGGAAGCACAGGGAACGCTACAAAACATCCCTCAATCAACTAACAGGGCAAAGAATCTGAAACGCTACGGGTACAGCTACGTTTATAATTGCAACAAGCGGCTGTAGAACTCAGCAGACGCAACACTGTATGTAAACTATGCTGAGAGGGAAAAGGACTGTTCAACGACAAGGCAAAGAAGGGGTTAAGAAACGCCTAGTCTGTTACCTCAGGCCTCTGTGACATCGGCCGGTGTCACACCCCTGGAGCCACAGCAGGCCTGCGTCCCACGGCTGGAGTATGCTGCTGCTGAGGGAACAAGGTAGCAGGACGTGCCACCTGACCAGCGGCCCCTCGCACCTCTACTGCCCATTCTCCCCTGCGTGGTACCACAATATCCCGATCCAACGTGGCCCTCCTACAGGTAAGCAAAGCCTGGTGCACCCAGATGATGGTGGAGCAGCTGAGAGGGAAGAGCTGTGAGGAAACGGGATCTCCATAGCTCCTGCTAGACAGGTTCCCACCTCTAGCCCACTTCCTTAGAGTCGACCCACCTGCGAACCACGGCACCCTCCGAGTAGCCCACTTGCAAGTCTTCCGATATGCCTGGGGTGGGGCAGTGCAGGTTAAGGGGCAGGAGGCGAGCATACGCAAGCCCTGGGGTGTGTGCTTAGCCACGTTCGACTCCCCATTTCCAATCCAACACCGGGACCCCCGCTAAGGCTTTGTTTCCCCAAGTTACCGGAGAGAACGCGGAGCAGTGCTGCCGCCTTGTGGCACACTGCCGTAACAACCTTACAAACTGTGCCGAAGGGCTCCTATCACTCACAAGGCCTGCGGCCGGCGGCTTTGCAAACACAACCCTGCCCTCAAGAAATATCCTGGGCTAGGTAATCTGAAACGAATTCAAATCAGGCCCGACTCTCAGGCACAAACCTTACAAGACCTCAGTGGTACTCACGCGCGTTTTAGAAAACAGCACATTCAAATGAAAAGATGCTCAGCATCTGTCTTGATTAGAGAGTGCAAGGGAAGCTAGACGAGGGTTTCCCTGGCTGCAGTCCTCACAAACCCTAAAAGCGTTAGTGCTCAAGAGGGCATGCCCAACAGAGAAGGCTACTATTGCTGTGGCTGGCATTGTAAATTGGTAACAGCCGGTAGGAAGATCAGTAGGCAAGTTCCTTACCAGACTAAACACTGGAGGGACCACGAGATTGGGCAACCCCGCTGCAGGTCGGATAACCAGAGACTAGCATCATTGGAAGGAAGCACTTGCACCCCAGCGGTCGTTGTGGTACCCTTTACCACAGCCAAGACACGCAAACGCACGAAATATCGAACGAGGGGTGAATGGAGAAACGTGTTCTGCTACCTACACTCCCTCGACTACCACTCGTCCACAGAACCAAATGAACTCATACCATTTGCAGCAGCGTGGGTGCAGCAGTAGATGATCTCACTGATTCTGGTAGAGACAGCAAGACACATATCGCAGGATATCTCTTATATGTGCAGTCTAAATAGGGATACAAAGGAAACACAGGGTTCACAGAGGGAAGAAAGAAGCGTGGAGTTCTCAGAGGGGGAAATTGGAGACCGGGGAAGGGTGAAGTGGGAGGTTGGGATTCACAGAAACACACTTAACGTATGAAAAAGTGCTCATCAAGGGCGACCCACCCGGAAGCACAGGGAACGCTACAAAACATTCCTCAATCAACTAACAGGGCAAAGAATCTGAAACGGTACGGGTACAGCTACGTTTATAATTGCATCAAGCGGCTGTAGAACTCAGCAGACGCAACACTGTATATAAACTATGCTGAGAGGGAAAAGGATTGCTCAACGACAAGGCAAAGAAAGGGTTAAGAAACGCCTAGTCTGTTACCTCAGGCCTCTGTGACATCGGCCGGTGTCACATCCCTGGAGCCTCAGCAGGCCTGCGTCCCACGGCTGGAGTATGCTGCTGCTGAGGGAACAAGGTAGCAGGACGTGCCACCTGACCAGCGGCCCCTCGCACCTCTACTGCCCATTCTCCCCTGCGTGGTACCACAATATCCCGATCCAACGTGGCCCTCCTACAGGTAAGCAAAGCCTGGTGCACCCAGATGATGGTGGAGCAGCTGAGAGGGAAGAGCTGTGAGGAAACGGGATCTCCATAGCTCCTGCTAGACAGGTTCCCACCTCTAGCCCACTTCCTTAGAGTCGACCCACCTGCGAACCACGGCACCCTCCGAGTAGCCCACTTGCAAGTCTTCCCATATGCCTGGGGTGGGGCAGTGCAGGTTAAGGGGCAGGAGGCGAGCATACGCAAGCCCTGGGGTGTGTGCTTAGCCACGTTCGACTCCCCATTTCCAATCCAACACCGGGACCCCCGCTAAGGCTTTGTTTCCCCAAGTTACCGGAGAGAACGCGGAGCAGTGCTGCCGCCTTGTGGCACACTGCCGTAACAACCTTACAAACTGTGCCGAAGGGCTCCTATCACTCACAAGGCCTGCGGCCGGCGGCTTTGCAAACACAACCCTGCCCTCAAGACATATCCTGGGCTAGGTAATCTGAAACGAATTCAAATCAGGCCCGACTCTCAGGCAGAAACCTTACAAGACCTCAGTGGTACTCACGCGCGTTTTAGAAAACAGCACATTCAAATGAAAAGATGCTCAGCATCTGTCTTGATTAGAGAGTGCAAGGGAAGCTAGACGAGGGTTTCCCTGGCTGCAGTCCTCACAAACCCTAAAAGCGTAAGTGCTCAAGAGGGCATGCCCAACAGAGAAGCCTACTATTGCTGTGGCTGGCATTGTAAATTGGTAACAGCCGGTAGGAAGATCAGTAGGCAAGTTCCTTACCAGACTAAACACTGGAGGGACCACGAGATTGGGCAACCCCGCTGCAGGTCGGATAACCAGAGACTAGCATCATTGGAAGGAAGCACTTGCACCCCAGCGGTCGTTGTGGTACCCTTTACCACAGCCAAGACACGCAAACGCACGAAATATCGAACGAGGGGTGAATGGAGAAAGGTGTTCTGCTACCTACACTCCCCCGACTACCACTCGTCCACAGAACCAAATGAACTCATACCATTTGCAGCAGCGTGGGTGCAGCAGTAGATGATCTCACTGATTCTGGTACAGACAGCAAGACACATATCGCAGGATATCTCTTATATGTGCAGTCTAAATAGGGATACAAAGGAAACACAGGGTTCACAGAGGGAAGAAAGAAGCGTGGAGTTCTCAGAGGGGGAAATTGGAGACCGGGGAAGGGTGAAGTGGGAGGTTGGGATTCACAGAAACACACTTAACGTATCAAAAAGTGCTCATCAAGGGCGACCCACACGGAAGCACAGGGAACGCTACAAAACATCCCTCAATCAACTAACAGGGCAAAGAATCTGAAACGCTACGGGTACAGCTACGTTTATAATTGCAACAAGCGGCTGTAGAACTCAGCAGACGCAACACTGTATGTAAACTATGCTGAGAGGGAAAAGGACTGTTCAACGACAAGGCAAAGAAGGGGTTAAGAAACGCCTAGTCTGTTACCTCAGGCCTCTGTGACATCGGCCGGTGTCACACCCCTGGAGCCTCAGCAGGCCTGCGTCCCACGGCTGGAGTATGCTGCTGCTGAGGGAACAAGGTAGCAGGACGTGCCACCTGACCAGCGGCCCCTCGCACCTCTACTGCCCATTCTCCCCTGCGTGGTACCACAATATCCCGATCCAACGTGGCCCTCCTACAGGTAAGCAAAGCCTGGTGCACCCAGATGATGGTGGAGCAGCTGAGAGGGAAGAGCTGTGAGGAAACGGGATCTCCATAGCTCCTGCTAGACAGGTTCCCACCTCTAGCCCACTTCCTTAGAGTCGACCCACCTGCGAACCACGGCACCCTCCGAGTAGCCCACTTGCAAGTCTTCCGATATGCCTGGGGTGGGGCAGTGCAGGTTAAGGGGCAGGAGGCGAGCATACGCAAGCCCTGGGGTGTGTGCTTAGCCACGTTCGACTCCCCATTTCCAATCCAACACCGGGACCCCCGCTAAGGCTTTGTTTCCCCAAGTTACCGGAGAGAACGCGGAGCAGTGCTGCCGCCTTGTGGCACACTGCCGTAACAACCTTACAAACTGTGCCGAAGGGCTCCTATCACTCACAAGGCCTGCGGCCGGCGGCTTTGCAAACACAACCCTGCCCTCAAGAAATATCCTGGGCTAGGTAATCTGAAACGAATTCAAATCAGGCCCGACTCTCAGGCAGAAACCTTACAAGACCTCAGTGGTACTCACGCGCGTTTTAGAAAACAGCACATTCAAATGAAAAGATGCTCAGCATCTGTCTTGATTAGAGAGTGCAAGGGAAGCTAGACGAGGGTTTCCCTGGCTGCAGTCCTCACAAACCCTAAAAGCGTAAGTGCTCAAGAGGGCATGCCCAACAGAGAAGCCTACTATTGCTGTGGCTGGCATTGTAAATTGGTAACAGCCGGTAGGAAGATCAGTAGGCAAGTTCCTTACCAGACTAAACACTGGAGGGACCACGAGATTGGGCAACCCCGCTGCAGGTCGGATAACCAGAGACTAGCATCATTGGAAGGAAGCACTTGCACCCCAGCGGTCGTTGTGGTACCCTTTACCACAGCCAAGACACGCAAACGCACGAAATATCGAACGAGGGGTGAATGGAGAAAGGTGTTCTGCTACCTACACTCCCTCGACTACCACTCGTCCACAGAACCAAATGAACTCATACCATTTGCAGCAGCGTGGGTGCAGCAGTAGATGATCTCACTGATTCTGGTACAGACAGCAAGACACATATCGCAGGATATCTCTTATATGTGCAGTCTAAATAGGGATACAAAGGAAACACAGGGTTCACAGAGGGAAGAAAGAAGCGTGGAGTTCTCAGAGGCGGAAATTGGAGACCGGGGAAGGGTGAAGTGGGAGGTTGGGATTCACAGAAACACACTTAACGTATCAAAAGGTGCTCATCAAGGGCGACCCACACGGAAGCACAGGGAACGCTACAAAACATTCCTCAATCAACTAACAGGGCAAAGAATCTGAAACGCTACGGGTACAGCTACGTTTATAATTGCAACAAGCGGCTGTAGAACTCAGCAGACGCAACACTGTATGTAAACTATGCTGAGAGGGAAAAGGACTGTTCAACGACAAGGCAAAGAAGGGGTTAAGAAACGCCTAGTCTGTTACCTCAGGCCTCTGTGACATCGGCCGGTGTCACACCCCTGGAGCCGCAGCAGGACTGAGTCCCACGGCTGGAGTATGCTGCTGCTGAGGGAACAAGGTAGCAGGACGTGCCACCTGACCAGCGGCCCCTCGCACCTCTACTGCCCATTCTCCCCTGCGTGGTACCACAATATCCCGATCCAACGTGGCCCTCCTACAGGTAAGCAAAGCCTGGTGCACCCAGATGATGGTGGAGCAGCTGAGAGGGAAGAGCTGTGAGGAAACGGGATCTCCATAGCTCCTGCTAGACAGGTTCCCACCTCTAGCCCACTTCCTTAGAGTCGACCCACCTGCGAACCACGGCACCCTCCGAGTAGCCCACTTGCAAGTCTTCCGATATGCCTGGGGTGGGGCAGTGCAGGTTAAGGGGCAGGAGGCGAGCATACGCAAGCCCTGGGGTGTGTGCTTAGCCACGTTCGACTCCCCATTTCCAATCCAACACCGGGACCCCCGCTAAGGCTTTGTTTCCCCAAGTTACCGGAGAGAACGCGGACCAGTGCTGCCGCCTTGTGGCACACTGCCGTAACAACCTTACAAACTGTGCCGAAGGGCTCCTATCACTCACAAGGCCTGCGGCCGGCGGCTTTGCAAACACAACCCTGCCCTCAAGAAATATCCTGGGCTAGGTAATCTGAAACGAATTCAAATCAGGCCCGACTCTCAGGCACAAACCTTACAAGACCTCAGTGGTACTCACGCGCGTTTTAGAAAACAGCACATTCAAATGAAAAGATGCTCAGCATCTGTCTTGATTAGAGAGTGCAAGGGAAGCTAGACGAGGGTTTCCCTGGCTGCAGTCCTCACAAACCCTAAAAGCGTAAGTGCTCAAGAGGGCATGCCCAACAGAGAAGCCTACTATTGCTGTGGCTGGCATTGCAAATTGGTAACAGCCGGTAGGAAGATCAGTAGGCAAGTTCCTTACCAGACTAAACACTGGAGGGACCACGAGATTGGGCAACCCCGCTGCAGGTCGGATAACCAGAGACTAGCATCATTGGAAGGAAGCACTTGCACCCCAGCGGTCGTTGTGGTACCCTTTACCACAGCCAAGACACGCAAACGCACGAAATATCGAACGAGGGGTGAATGGAGAAAGGTGTTCTGCTACCTACACTCCCTCGACTACCACTCGTCCACAGAACCAAATGAACTCATACCATTTGCAGCAGCGTGGGTGCAGCAGTAGATGATCTCACTGATTCTGGTACAGACAGCAAGACACATATCGCAGGATATCTCTTATATGTGCAGTCTAAATAGGGATACAAAGGAAACACAGGGTTCACAGAGGGAAGAAAGAAGCGTGGAGTTCTCAGAGGGGGAAATTGGAGACCGGGGAAGGGTGAAGTGGGAGGTTGGGATTCACAGAAACACACTTAACGTATCAAAAAGTGCTCATCAAGGGCGACCCACACGGAAGCACAGGGAACGCTACAAAACATCCCTCAATCAACTAACAGGGCAAAGAATCAGAAACGCTACGGGTACAGCTACGTTTATAATTGCAACAAGCGGCTGTAGAACTCAGCAGACGCAACACTGTATGTAAACTATGCTGAGAGGGAAAAGGATTGCTCAACGACAAGGCAAAGAAAGGGTTAAGAAACGCCTAGTCTGTTACCTCAGGCCTCTGTGACATCGGCCGGTGTCACATCCCTGGAGCCTCAGCAGGCCTGCGTCCCACGGCTGGAGTATGCTGCTGCTGAGGGAACAAGGTAGCAGGACGTGCCACCTGACCAGCGGCCCCTCGCACCTCTACTGCCCATTCTCCCCTGCGTGGTACCACAATATCCCGATCCAACGTGGCCCTCCTACAGGTAAGCAAAGCCTGGTGCACCCAGATGATGGTGGAGCAGCTGAGAGGGAAGAGCTGTGAGGAAACGGGATCTCCATAGCTCCTGCTAGACAGGTTCCCACCTCTAGCCCACTTCCTTAGAGTCGACCCACCTGCGAACCACGGCACCCTCCGAGTAGCCCACTTGCAAGTCTTCCCATATGCCTGGGGTGGGGCAGTGCAGGTTAAGGGGCAGGAGGCGAGCATACGCAAGCCCTGGGGTGTGTGCTTAGCCACGTTCGACTCCCCATTTCCAATCCAACACCGGGACCCCCGCTAAGGCTTTGTTTCCCCAAGTTACCGGAGAGAACGCGGAGCAGTGCTGCCGCCTTGTGGCACACTGCCGTAACAACCTTACAAACTGTGCCGAAGGGCTCCTATCACTCACAAGGCCTGCGGCCGGCGGCTTTGCAAACACAACCCTGCCCTCAAGAAATATCCTGGGCTAGGTAATCTGAAACGAATTCAAATCAGGCCCGACTCTCAGGCAGAAACCTTACAAGACCTCAGTGGTACTCACGCGCGTTTTAGAAAACAGCACATTCAAATGAAAAGATGCTCAGCATCTGTCTTGATTAGAGAGTGCAAGGGAAGCTAGACGAGGGTTTCCCTGGCTGCAGTCCTCACAAACCCTAAAAGCGTTAGTGCTCAAGAGGGCATGCCCAACAGAGAAGGCTACTATTGCTGTGGCTGGCATTGTAAATTGGTAACAGCCGGTAGGAAGATCAGTAGGCAAGTTCCTTACCAGACTAAACACTGGAGGGACCACGAGATTGGGCAACCCCGCTGCAGGTCGGATAACCAGAGACTAGCATCATTGGAAGGAAGCACTTGCACCCCAGCGGTCGTTGTGGTACCCTTTACCACAGCCAAGACACGCAAACGCACGAAATATCGAACGAGGGGTGAATGGAGAAAGGTGTTCTGCTACCTACACTCCCCCGACTACCACTCGTCCACAGAACCAAATGAACTCATACCATTTGCAGCAGCGTGGGTGCAGCAGTAGATGATCTCACTGATTCTGGTACAGACAGCAAGACACATATCGCAGGATATCTCTTATATGTGCAGTCTAAATAGGGATACAAAGGAAACACAGGGTTCACAGAGGGAAGAAAGAAGCGTGGAGTTCTCAGAGGGGGAAATTGGAGACCGGGGAAGGGTGAAGTGGGAGGTTGGGATTCACAGAAACACACTTAACGTATCAAAAAGTGCTCATCAAGGGCGACCCACACGGAAGCACAGGGAACGCTACAAAACATCCCTCAATCAACTAACAGGGCAAAGAATCTGAAACGCTACGGGTACAGCTACGTTTATAATTGCAACAAGCGGCTGTAGAACTCAGCAGACGCAACACTGTATGTAAACTATGCTGAGAGGGAAAAGGACTGTTCAACGACAAGGCAAAGAAGGGGTTAAGAAACGCCTAGTCTGTTACCTCAGGCCTCTGTGACATCGGCCGGTGTCACACCCCTGGAGCCGCAGCAGGCCTGCGTCCCACGGCTGGAGTATGCTGCTGCTGAGGGAACAAGGTAGCAGGACGTGCCACCTGACCAGCGGCCCCTCGCACCTCTACTGCCCATTCTCCCCTGCGTGGTACCACAATATCCCGATCCAACGTGGCCCTCCTACAGGTAAGCAAAGCCTGGTGCACCCAGATGATGGTGGAGCAGCTGAGAGGGAAGAGCTGTGAGGAAACGGGATCTCCATAGCTCCTGCTAGACAGGTTCCCACCTCTAGCCCACTTCCTTAGAGTCGACCCACCTGCGAACCACGGCACCCTCCGAGTAGCCCACTTGCAAGTCTTCCGATATGCCTGGGGTGGGGCAGTGCAGGTTAAGGGGCAGGAGGCGAGCATACGCAAGCCCTGGGGTGTGTGCTTAGCCACGTTCGACTCCCCATTTCCAATCCAACACCGGGACCCCCGCTAAGGCTTTGTTTCCCCAAGTTACCGGAGAGAACGCGGACCAGTGCTGCCGCCTTGTGGCACACTGCCGTAACAACCTTACAAACTGTGCCGAAGGGCTCCTATCACTCACAAGGCCTGCGGCCGGCGGCTTTGCAAACACAACCCTGCCCTCAAGAAATATCCTGGGCTAGGTAATCTGAAACGAATTCAAATCAGGCCCGACTCTCAGGCAGAAACCTTACAAGACCTCAGTGGTACTCACGCGCGTTTTAGAAAACAGCACATTCAAATGAAAAGATGCTCAGCATCTGTCTTGATTAGAGAGTGCAAGGGAAGCTAGACGAGGGTTTCCCTGGCTGCAGTCCTCACAAACCCTAAAAGCGTAAGTGCTCAAGAGGGCATGCCCAACAGAGAAGCCTACTATTGCTGTGGCTGGCATTGTAAATTGGTAACAGCCGGTAGGAAGATCAGTAGGCAAGTTCCTTACCAGACTAAACACTGGAGGGACCACGAGATTGGGCAACCCCGCTGCAGGTCGGATAACCAGAGACTAGCATCATTGGAAGGAAGCACTTGCACCCCAGCAGTCGTTGTGGTACCCTTTACCACAGCCAAGACACGCAAACGCACGAAATATCGAACGAGGGGTGAATGGAGAAAGGTGTTCTGCTACCTACACTCCCCCGACTACCACTCGTCCACAGAACCAAATGAACTCATACCATTTGCAGCAGCGTGGGTGCAGCAGTAGATGATCTCACTGATTCTGGTACAGACAGCAAGACACATATCGCAGGATATCTCTTATATGTGCAGTCTAAATAGGGATACAAAGGAAACACAGGGTTCACAGAGGGAAGAAAGAAGCGTGGAGTTCTCAGAGGGGGAAATTGGAGACCGGGGAAGGGTGAAGTGGGAGGTTGGGATTCACAGAAACACACTTAACGTATCAAAAAGTGCTCATCAAGGGCGACCCACACGGAAGCACAGGGAACGCTACAAAACATCCCTCAATCAACTAACAGGGCAAAGAATCTGAAACGCTACGGGTACAGCTACGTTTATAATTGCAACAAGCGGCTGTAGAACTCAGCAGACGCAACACTGTATGTAAACTATGCTGAGAGGGAAAAGGACTGTTCAACGACAAGGCAAAGAAGGGGTTAAGAAACGCCTAGTCTGTTACCTCAGGCCTCTGTGACATCGGCCGGTGTCACACCCCTGGAGCCACAGCAGGCCTGCGTCCCACGGCTGGAGTATGCTGCTGCTGAGGGAACAAGGTAGCAGGACGTGCCACCTGACCAGCGGCCCCTCGCACCTCTACTGCCCATTCTCCCCTGCGTGGTACCACAATATCCCGATCCAACGTGGCCCTCCTACAGGTAAGCAAAGCCTGGTGCACCCAGATGATGGTGGAGCAGCTGAGAGGGAAGAGCTGTGAGGAAACGGGATCTCCATAGCTCCTGCTAGACAGGTTCCCACCTCTAGCCCACTTCCTTAGAGTCGACCCACCTGCGAACCACGGCACCCTCCGAGTAGCCCACTTGCAAGTCTTCCGATATGCCTGGGGTGGGGCAGTGCAGGTTAAGGGGCAGGAGGCGAGCATACGCAAGCCCTGGGGTGTGTGCTTAGCCACGTTCGACTCCCCATTTCCAATCCAACACCGGGACCCCCGCTAAGGCTTTGTTTCCCCAAGTTACCGGAGAGAACGCGGACCAGTGCTGCCGCCTTGTGGCACACTGCCGTAACAACCTTACAAACTGTGCCGAAGGGCTCCTATCACTCACAAGGCCTGCGGCCGGCGGCTTTGCAAACACAACCCTGCCCTCAAGAAATATCCTGGGCTAGGTAATCTGAAACGAATTCAAATCAGGCCCGACTCTCAGGCACAAACCTTACAAGACCTCAGTGGTACTCACGCGCGTTTTAGAAAACAGCACATTCAAATGAAAAGATGCTCAGCATCTGTCTTGATTAGAGAGTGCAAGGGAAGCTAGACGAGGGTTTCCCTGGCTGCAGTCCTCACAAACCCTAAAAGCGTAAGTGCTCAAGAGGGCATGCCCAACAGAGAAGCCTACTATTGCTGTGGCTGGCATTGTAAATTGGTAACAGCCGGTAGGAAGATCAGTAGGCAAGTTCCTTACCAGACTAAACACTGGAGGGACCACGAGATTGGGCAACCCCGCTGCAGGTCGGATAACCAGAGACTAGCATCATTGGAAGGAAGCACTTGCACCCCAGCGGTCGTTGTGGTACCCTTTACCACAGCCAAGACACGCAAACGCACGAAATATCGAACGAGGGGTGAATGGAGAAAGGTGTTCTGCTACCTACACTCCCTCGACTACCACTCGTCCACAGAACCAAATGAACTCATACCATTTGCAGCAGCGTGGGTGCAGCAGTAGATGATCTCACTGATTCTGGTACAGACAGCAAGACACATATCGCAGGATATCTCTTATATGTGCAGTCTAAATAGGGATACAAAGGAAACACAGGGTTCACAGAGGGAAGAAAGAAGCGTGGAGTTCTCAGAGGGGGAAATTGGAGACCGGGGAAGGGTGAAGTGGGAGGTTGGGATTCACAGAAACACACTTAACGTATCAAAAAGTGCTCATCAAGGGCGACCCACACGGAAGCACAGGGAACGCTACAAAACATCCCTCAATCAACTAACAGGGCAAAGAATCAGAAACGCTACGGGTACAGCTACGTTTATAATTGCAACAAGCGGCTGTAGAACTCAGCAGACGCAACACTGTATGTAAACTATGCTGAGAGGGAAAAGGATTGCTCAACGACAAGGCAAAGAAAGGGTTAAGAAACGCCTAGTCTGTTACCTCAGGCCTCTGTGACATCGGCCGGTGTCACATCCCTGGAGCCTCAGCAGGCCTGCGTCCCACGGCTGGAGTATGCTGCTGCTGAGGGAACAAGGTAGCAGGACGTGCCACCTGACCAGCGGCCCCTCGCACCTCTACTGCCCATTCTCCCCTGCGTGGTACCACAATATCCCGATCCAACGTGGCCCTCCTACAGGTAAGCAAAGCCTGGTGCACCCAGATGATGGTGGAGCAGCTGAGAGGGAAGAGCTGTGAGGAAACGGGATCTCCATAGCTCCTGCTAGACAGGTTCCCACCTCTAGCCCACTTCCTTAGAGTCGACCCACCTGCGAACCACGGCACCCTCCGAGTAGCCCACTTGCAAGTCTTCCGATATGCCTGGGGTGGGGCAGTGCAGGTTAAGGGGCAGGAGGCGAGCATACGCAAGCCCTGGGGTGTGTGCTTAGCCACGTTCGACTCCCCATTTCCAATCCAACACCGGGACCCCCGCTAAGGCTTTGTTTCCCCAAGTTACCGGAGAGAACGCGGAGCAGTGCTGCCGCCTTGTGACACACTGCCGTAACAACCTTACAAACTGTGCCGAAGGGCTCCTATCACTCACAAGGCCTGCGGCCGGCAGCTTTGCAAACACAACCCTGCCCTCAAGAAATATCCTGGGCTAGGTAATCTGAAACGAATTCAAATCAGGCCCGACTCTCAGGCAGAAACCTTACAAGACCTCAGTGGTACTCACGCGCGTTTTAGAAAACAGCACATTCAAATGAAAAGATGCTCAGCATCTGTCTTGATTAGAGAGTGCAAGGGAAGCTAGACGAGGGTTTCCCTGGCTGCAGTCCTCACAAACCCTAAAAGCGTTAGTGCTCAAGAGGGCATGCCCAACAGAGAAGCCTACTATTGCTGTGGCTGGCATTGTAAATTGGTAACAGCCGGTAGGAAGATCAGTAGGCAAGTTCCTTACCAGACTAAACACTGGAGGGACCACGAGATTGGGCAACCCCGCTGCAGGTCGGATAACCAGAGACTAGCATCATTGGAAGGAAGCACTTGCACCCCAGCGGTCGTTGTGGTACCCTTTACCACAGCCAAGACACGCAAACGCACGAAATATCGAACGAGGGGTGAATGGAGAAACGTGTTCTGCTACCTACACTCCCTCGACTACCACTCGTCCACAGAACCAAATGAACTCATACCATTTGCAGCAGCGTGGGTGCAGCAGTAGATGATCTCACTGATTCTGGTAGAGACAGCAAGACACACATCGCAGGATATCTCTTATATGTGCAGTCTAAATAGGGATACAAAGGAAACACAGGGTTCACAGAGGGAAGAAAGAAGCGTGGAGTTCTCAGAGGGGGAAATTGGAGACCGGGGAAGGGTGAAGTGGGAGGTTGGGATTCACAGAAACACACTTAACGTATGAAAAAGTGCTCATCAAGGGCGACCCACCCGGAAGCACAGGGAACACTACAAAACATTCCTCAATCAACTAACAGGGCAAAGAATCTGAAACGCTACGGGTACAGCTACGTTTATAATTGCATCAAGCGGCTGTAGAACTCAGCAGACGCAACACTGTATATAAACTATGCTGAGAGGGAAAAGGATTGCTCAACGACAAGGCAAAGAAAGGGTTAAGAAACGCCTAGTCTGTTACCTCAGGCCTCTGTGACATCGGCCGGTGTCACACCCCTGGAGCCGCAGCAGGACTGAGTCCCACGGCTGGAGTATGCTGCTGCTGAGGGAACAAGGTAGCAGGACGTGCCACCTGACCAGCGGCCCCTCGCACCTCTACTGCCCATTCTCCCCTGCGTGGTACCACAATATCCCGATCCAACGTGGCCCTCCTACAGGTAAGCAAAGCCTGGTGCACCCAGATGATGGTGGAGCAGCTGAGAGGGAAGAGCTGTGAAGAAACGGGATCTCCACAGTTCCTGCTAGGCAGGTTCCCACCTCCAGCCCACTTCCTTAGAGTCGACCCACCTGCAAACCACAGCACCCTACGAGTAGCCCACTTGCAATCTTCCGATATGCCTGGGGTGGGGCAGTGCAGGTTAAGGGGCAGGAGGCGAGCATACGCAAGCCCTGGGGTGTGTGCTTAGCCACGTTCGACTCCCCATTTCCAATCCAACACCGGGACCCCCGCTAAGGCTTTGTTTCCCCAAGTTACCGGAGAGAACGCGGAGCAGTGCTGCCGCCTTGTGGCACACTGCCGTAACAACCTTACAAACTGTGCCGAAGGGCTCCTATCACTCACAAGGCCTGCGGCCGGCGGCTTTGCAAACACAACCCTGCCCTCAAGAAATATCCTGGGCTAGGTAATCTGAAACGAATTCAAATCAGGCCCGACTCTCAGGCAGAAACCTTACAAGACCTCAGTGGTACTCACGCGCGTTTTAGAAAACAGCACATTCAAATGAAAAGATGCTCAGCATCTGTCTTGATTAGAGAGTGCAAGGGAAGCTAGACGAGGGTTTCCCTGGCTGCAGTCCTCACAAACCCTAAAAGCGTAAGTGCTCAAGAGGGCATGCCCAACAGAGAAGCCTACTATTGCTGTGGCTGGCATTGTAAATTGGTAACAGCCGGTAGGAAGATCAGTAGGCAAGTTCCTTACCAGACTAAACACTGGAGGGACCACGAGATTGGGCAACCCCGCTGCAGGTCGGATAACCAGAGACTAGCATCATTGGAAGGAAGCACTTGCACCCCAGCGGTCGTTGTGGTACCCTTTACCACAGCCAAGACACGCAAACGCACGAAATATCGAACGAGGGGTGAATGGAGAAACGTGTTCTGCTACCTACACTCCCTCGACTACCACTCGTCCACAGAACCAAATGAACTCATACCATTTGCAGCAGCGTGGGTGCAGCAGTAGATGATCTCACTGATTCTGGTAGAGACAGCAAGACACATATCGCAGGATATCTCTTATATGTGCAGTCTAAATAGGGATACAAAGGAAACACAGGGTTCACAGAGGGAAGAAAGAAGCGTGGAGTTCTCAGAGGGGGAAATTGGAGACCGGGGAAGGGTGAAGTGGGAGGTTGGGATTCACAGAAACACACTTAACGTATGAAAAAGTGCTCATCAAGGGCGACCCACCCGGAAGCACAGGGAACGCTACAAAACATTCCTCAATCAACTAACAGGGCAAAGAATCTGAAACGCTACGGGTACAGCTACGTTTATAATTGCATCAAGCGGCTGTAGAACTCAGCAGACGCAACACTGTATATAAACTATGCTGAGAGGGAAAAGGATTGCTCAACGACAAGGCAAAGAAAGGGTTAAGAAACGCCTAGTCTGTTACCTCAGGCCTCTGTGACATCGGCCGGTGTCACATCCCTGGAGCCTCAGCAGGCCTGCGTCCCACGGCTGGAGTATGCTGCTGCTGAGGGAACAAGGTAGCAGGACGTGCCACCTGACCAGCGGCCCCTCGCACCTCTACTGCCCATTCTCCCCTGCGTGGTACCACAATATCCCGATCCAACGTGGCCCTCCTACAGGTAAGCAAAGCCTGGTGCACCCAGATGATGGTGGAGCAGCTGAGAGGGAAGAGCTGTGAGGAAACGGGATCTCCATAGCTCCTGCTAGACAGGTTCCCACCTCTAGCCCACTTCCTTAGAGTCGACCCACCTGCGAACCACGGCACCCTCCGAGTAGCCCACTTGCAAGTCTTCCCATATGCCTGGGGTGGGGCAGTGCAGGTTAAGGGGCAGGAGGCGAGCATACGCAAGCCCTGGGGTGTGTGCTTAGCCACGTTCGACTCCCCATTTCCAATCCAACACCGGGACCCCCGCTAAGGCTTTGTTTCCCCAAGTTACCGGAGAGAACGCGGACCAGTGCTGCCGCCTTGTGGCACACTGCCGTAACAACCTTACAAACTGTGCCGAAGGGCTCCTATCACTCACAAGGCCTGCGGCCGGCGGCTTTGCAAACACAACCCTGCCCTCAAGAAATATCCTGGGCTAGGTAATCTGAAACGAATTCAAATCAGGCCCGACTCTCAGGCAGAAACCTTACAAGACCTCAGTGGTACTCACGCGCGTTTTAGAAAACAGCACATTCAAATGAAAAGATGCTCAGCATCTGTCTTGATTAGAGAGTGCAAGGGAAGCTAGACGAGGGTTTCCCTGGCTGCAGTCCTCACAAACCCTAAAAGCGTAAGTGCTCAAGAGGGCATGCCCAACAGAGAAGCCTACTATTGCTGTGGCTGGCATTGTAAATTGGTAACAGCCGGTAGGAAGATCAGTAGGCAAGTTCCTTACCAGACTAAACACTGGAGGGACCACGAGATTGGGCAACCCCGCTGCAGGTCGGATAACCAGAGACTAGCATCATTGGAAGGAAGCACTTGCACCCCAGCGGTCGTTGTGGTACCCTTTACCACAGCCAAGACACGCAAACGCACGAAATATCGAACGAGGGGTGAATGGAGAAACGTGTTCTGCTACCTACACTCCCCCGACTACCACTCGTCCACAGAACCAAATGAACTCATACCATTTGCAGCAGCGTGGGTGCAGCAGTAGATGATCTCACTGATTCTGGTACAGACAGCAAGACACATATCGCAGGATATCTCTTATATGTGCAGTCTAAATAGGGATACAAAGGAAACACAGGGTTCACAGAGGGAAGAAAGAAGCGTGGAGTTCTCAGAGGGGGAAATTGGAGACCGGGGAAGGGTGAAGTGGGAGGTTGGGATTCACAGAAACACACTTAACGTATCAAAAAGTGCTCATCAAGGGCGACCCACACGGAAGCACAGGGAACGCTACAAAACATCCCTCAATCAACTAACAGGGCAAAGAATCTGAAACGCTACGGGTACAGCTACGTTTATAATTGCAACAAGCGGCTGTAGAACTCAGCAGACGCAACACTGTATGTAAACTATGCTGAGAGGGAAAAGGACTGTTCAACGACAAGGCAAAGAAGGGGTTAAGAAACGCCTAGTCTGTTACCTCAGGCCTCTGTGACATCGGCCGGTGTCACACCCCTGGAGCCTCAGCAGGCCTGCGTCCCACGGCTGGAGTATGCTGCTGCTGAGGGAACAAGGTAGCAGGACGTGCCACCTGACCAGCGGCCCCTCGCACCTCTACTGCCCATTCTCCCCTGCGTGGTACCACAATATCCCGATCCAACGTGGCCCTCCTACAGGTAAGCAAAGCCTGGTGCACCCAGATGATGGTGGAGCAGCTGAGAGGGAAGAGCTGTGAGGAAACGGGATCTCCATAGCTCCTGCTAGACAGGTTCCCACCTCTAGCCCACTTCCTTAGAGTCGACCCACCTGCGAACCACGGCACCCTCCGAGTAGCCCACTTGCAAGTCTTCCCATATGCCTGGGGTGGGGCAGTGCAGGTTAAGGGGCAGGAGGCGAGCATACGCAAGCCCTGGGGTGTGTGCTTAGCCACGTTCGACTCCCCATTTCCAATCCAACACCGGGACCCCCGCTAAGGCTTTGTTTCCCCAAGTTACCGGAGAGAACGCGGAGCAGTGCTGCCGCCTTGTGGCACACTGCCGTAACAACCTTACAAACTGTGCCGAAGGGCTCCTATCACTCACAAGGCCTGCGGCCGGCGGCTTTGCAAACACAACCCTGCCCTCAAGAAATATCCTGGGCTAGGTAATCTGAAACGAATTCAAATCAGGCCCGACTCTCAGGCACAAACCTTACAAGACCTCAGTGGTACTCACGCGCGTTTTAGAAAACAGCACATTCAAATGAAAAGATGCTCAGCATCTGTCTTGATTAGAGAGTGCAAGGGAAGCTAGACGAGGGTTTCCCTGGCTGCAGTCCTCACAAACCCTAAAAGCGTAAGTGCTCAAGAGGGCATGCCCAACAGAGAAGCCTACTATTGCTGTGGCTGGCATTGTAAATTGGTAACAGCCGGTAGGAAGATCAGTAGGCAAGTTCCTTACCAGACTAAACACTGGAGGGACCACGAGATTGGGCAACCCCGCTGCAGGTCGGATAACCAGAGACTAGCATCATTGGAAGGAAGCACTTGCACCCCAGCGGTCGTTGTGGTACCCTTTACCACAGCCAAGACACGCAAACGCACGAAATATCGAACGAGGGGTGAATGGAGAAAGGTGTTCTGCTACCTACACTCCCTCGACTACCACTCGTCCACAGAACCAAATGAACTCATACCATTTGCAGCAGCGTGGGTGCAGCAGTAGATGATCTCACTGATTCTGGTACAGACAGCAAGACACATATCGCAGGATATCTCTTATATGTGCAGTCTAAATAGGGATACAAAGGAAACACAGGGTTCACAGAGGGAAGAAAGAAGCGTGGAGTTCTCAGAGGGGGAAATTGGAGACCGGGGAAGGGTGAAGTGGGAGGTTGGGATTCACAGAAACACACTTAACGTATCAAAAAGTGCTCATCAAGGGCGACCCACCCGGAAGCACAGGGAACGCTACAAAACATTCCTCAATCAACTAACAGGGCAAAGAATCTGAAACGCTACGGGTACAGCTACGTTTATAATTGCAACAAGCGGCTGTAGAACTCAGCAGACGCAACACTGTATGTAAACTATGCTGAGAGGGAAAAGGATTGCTCAACGACAAGGCAAAGAAAGGGTTAAGAAACGCCTAGTCTGTTACCTCAGGCCTCTGTGACATCGGCCGGTGTCACATCCCTGGAGCCTCAGCAGGCCTGCGTCCCACGGCTGGAGTATGCTGCTGCTGAGGGAACAAGGTAGCAGGACGTGCCACCTGACCAGCGGCCCCTCGCACCTCTACTGCCCATTCTCCCCTGCGTGGTACCACAATATCCCGATCCAACGTGGCCCTCCTACAGGTAAGCAAAGCCTGGTGCACCCAGATGATGGTGGAGCAGCTGAGAGGGAAGAGCTGTGAGGAAACGGGATCTCCATAGCTCCTGCTAGACAGGTTCCCACCTCTAGCCCACTTCCTTAGAGTCGACCCACCTGCGAACCACGGCACCCTCCGAGTAGCCCACTTGCAAGTCTTCCGATATGCCTGGGGTGGGGCAGTGCAGGTTAAGGGGCAGGAGGCGAGCATACGCAAGCCCTGGGGTGTGTGCTTAGCCACGTTCGACTCCCCATTTCCAATCCAACACCGGGACCCCCGCTAAGGCTTTGTTTCCCCAAGTTACCGGAGAGAACGCGGAGCAGTGCTGCCGCCTTGTGACACACTGCCGTAACAACCTTACAAACTGTGCCGAAGGGCTCCTATCACTCACAAGGCCTGCGGCCGGCAGCTTTGCAAACACAACCCTGCCCTCAAGAAATATCCTGGGCTAGGTAATCTGAAACGAATTCAAATCAGGCCCGACTCTCAGGCAGAAACCTTACAAGACCTCAGTGGTACTCACGCGCGTTTTAGAAAACAGCACATTCAAATGAAAAGATGCTCAGCATCTGTCTTGATTAGAGAGTGCAAGGGAAGCTAGACGAGGGTTTCCCTGGCTGCAGTCCTCACAAACCCTAAAAGCGTTAGTGCTCAAGAGGGCATGCCCAACAGAGAAGCCTACTATTGCTGTGGCTGGCATTGTAAATTGGTAACAGCCGGTAGGAAGATCAGTAGGCAAGTTCCTTACCAGACTAAACACTGGAGGGACCACGAGATTGGGCAACCCCGCTGCAGGTCGGATAACCAGAGACTAGCATCATTGGAAGGAAGCACTTGCACCCCAGCGGTCGTTGTGGTACCCTTTACCACAGCCAAGACACGCAAACGCACGAAATATCGAACGAGGGGTGAATGGAGAAACGTGTTCTGCTACCTACACTCCCTCGACTACCACTCGTCCACAGAACCAAATGAACTCATACCATTTGCAGCAGCGTGGGTGCAGCAGTAGATGATCTCACTGATTCTGGTAGAGACAGCAAGACACACATCGCAGGATATCTCTTATATGTGCAGTCTAAATAGGGATACAAAGGAAACACAGGGTTCACAGAGGGAAGAAAGAAGCGTGGAGTTCTCAGAGGGGGAAATTGGAGACCGGGGAAGGGTGAAGTGGGAGGTTGGGATTCACAGAAACACACTTAACGTATGAAAAAGTGCTCATCAAGGGCGACCCACCCGGAAGCACAGGGAACACTACAAAACATTCCTCAATCAACTAACAGGGCAAAGAATCTGAAACGCTACGGGTACAGCTACGTTTATAATTGCATCAAGCGGCTGTAGAACTCAGCAGACGCAACACTGTATATAAACTATGCTGAGAGGGAAAAGGATTGCTCAACGACAAGGCAAAGAAAGGGTTAAGAAACGCCTAGTCTGTTACCTCAGGCCTCTGTGACATCGGCCGGTGTCACACCCCTGGAGCCGCAGCAGGACTGAGTCCCACGGCTGGAGTATGCTGCTGCTGAGGGAACAAGGTAGCAGGACGTGCCACCTGACCAGCGGCCCCTCGCACCTCTACTGCCCATTCTCCCCTGCGTGGTACCACAATATCCCGATCCAACGTGGCCCTCCTACAGGTAAGCAAAGCCTGGTGCACCCAGATGATGGTGGAGCAGCTGAGAGGGAAGAGCTGTGAAGAAACGGGATCTCCACAGTTCCTGCTAGGCAGGTTCCCACCTCCAGCCCACTTCCTTAGAGTCGACCCACCTGCAAACCACAGCACCCTACGAGTAGCCCACTTGCAATCTTCCGATATGCCTGGGGTGGGGCAGTGCAGGTTAAGGGGCAGGAGGCGAGCATACGCAAGCCCTGGGGTGTGTGCTTAGCCACGTTCGACTCCCCATTTCCAATCCAACACCGGGACCCCCGCTAAGGCTTTGTTTCCCCAAGTTACCGGAGAGAACGCGGAGCAGTGCTGCCGCCTTGTGGCACACTGCCGTAACAACCTTACAAACTGTGCCGAAGGGCTCCTATCACTCACAAGGCCTGCGGCCGGCGGCTTTGCAAACACAACCCTGCCCTCAAGAAATATCCTGGGCTAGGTAATCTGAAACGAATTCAAATCAGGCCCGACTCTCAGGCAGAAACCTTACAAGACCTCAGTGGTACTCACGCGCGTTTTAGAAAACAGCACATTCAAATGAAAAGATGCTCAGCATCTGTCTTGATTAGAGAGTGCAAGGGAAGCTAGACGAGGGTTTCCCTGGCTGCAGTCCTCACAAACCCTAAAAGCGTTAGTGCTCAAGAGGGCATGCCCAACAGAGAAGCCTACTATTGCTGTGGCTGGCATTGTAAATTGGTAACAGCCGGTAGGAAGATCAGTAGGCAAGTTCCTTACCAGACTAAACACTGGAGGGACCACGAGATTGGGCAACCCCGCTGCAGGTCGGATAACCAGAGACTAGCATCATTGGAAGGAAGCACTTGCACCCCAGCGGTCGTTGTGGTACCCTTTACCACAGCCAAGACACGCAAACGCACGAAATATCGAACGAGGGGTGAATGGAGAAACGTGTTCTGCTACCTACACTCCCTCGACTACCACTCGTCCACAGAACCAAATGAACTCATACCATTTGCAGCAGCGTGGGTGCAGCAGTAGATGATCTCACTGATTCTGGTAGAGACAGCAAGACACATATCGCAGGATATCTCTTATATGTGCAGTCTAAATAGGGATACAAAGGAAACACAGGGTTCACAGAGGGAAGAAAGAAGCGTGGAGTTCTCAGAGGGGGAAATTGGAGACCGGGGAAGGGTGAAGTGGGAGGTTGGGATTCACAGAAACACACTTAACGTATGAAAAAGTGCTCATCAAGGGCGACCCACCCGGAAGCACAGGGAACGCTACAAAACATTCCTCAATCAACTAACAGGGCAAAGAATCTGAAACGCTACGGGTACAGCTACGTTTATAATTGCATCAAGCGGCTGTAGAACTCAGCAGACGCAACACTGTATATAAACTATGCTGAGAGGGAAAAGGATTGCTCAACGACAAGGCAAAGAAAGGGTTAAGAAACGCCTAGTCTGTTACCTCAGGCCTCTGTGACATCGGCCGGTGTCACATCCCTGGAGCCTCAGCAGGCCTGCGTCCCACGGCTGGAGTATGCTGCTGCTGAGGGAACAAGGTAGCAGGACGTGCCACCTGACCAGCGGCCCCTCGCACCTCTACTGCCCATTCTCCCCTGCGTGGTACCACAATATCCCGATCCAACGTGGCCCTCCTACAGGTAAGCAAAGCCTGGTGCACCCAGATGATGGTGGAGCAGCTGAGAGGGAAGAGCTGTGAGGAAACGGGATCTCCATAGCTCCTGCTAGACAGGTTCCCACCTCTAGCCCACTTCCTTAGAGTCGACCCACCTGCGAACCACGGCACCCTCCGAGTAGCCCACTTGCAAGTCTTCCCATATGCCTGGGGTGGGGCAGTGCAGGTTAAGGGGCAGGAGGCGAGCATACGCAAGCCCTGGGGTGTGTGCTTAGCCACGTTCGACTCCCCATTTCCAATCCAACACCGGGACCCCCGCTAAGGCTTTGTTTCCCCAAGTTACCGGAGAGAACGCGGACCAGTGCTGCCGCCTTGTGGCACACTGCCGTAACAACCTTACAAACTGTGCCGAAGGGCTCCTATCACTCACAAGGCCTGCGGCCGGCGGCTTTGCAAACACAACCCTGCCCTCAAGAAATATCCTGGGCTAGGTAATCTGAAACGAATTCAAATCAGGCCCGACTCTCAGGCAGAAACCTTACAAGACCTCAGTGGTACTCACGCGCGTTTTAGAAAACAGCACATTCAAATGAAAAGATGCTCAGCATCTGTCTTGATTAGAGAGTGCAAGGGAAGCTAGACGAGGGTTTCCCTGGCTGCAGTCCTCACAAACCCTAAAAGCGTAAGTGCTCAAGAGGGCATGCCCAACAGAGAAGCCTACTATTGCTGTGGCTGGCATTGTAAATTGGTAACAGCCGGTAGGAAGATCAGTAGGCAAGTTCCTTACCAGACTAAACACTGGAGGGACCACGAGATTGGGCAACCCCGCTGCAGGTCGGATAACCAGAGACTAGCATCATTGGAAGGAAGCACTTGCACCCCAGCGGTCGTTGTGGTACCCTTTACCACAGCCAAGACACGCAAACGCACGAAATATCGAACGAGGGGTGAATGGAGAAAGGTGTTCTGCTACCTACACTCCCCCGACTACCACTCGTCCACAGAACCAAATGAACTCATACCATTTGCAGCAGCGTGGGTGCAGCAGTAGATGATCTCACTGATTCTGGTACAGACAGCAAGACACATATCGCAGGATATCTCTTATATGTGCAGTCTAAATAGGGATACAAAGGAAACACAGGGTTCACAGAGGGAAGAAAGAAGCGTGGAGTTCTCAGAGGGGGAAATTGGAGACCGGGGAAGGGTGAAGTGGGAGGTTGGGATTCACAGAAACACACTTAACGTATCAAAAAGTGCTCATCAAGGGCGACCCACACGGAAGCACAGGGAACGCTACAAAACATCCCTCAATCAACTAACAGGGCAAAGAATCTGAAACGCTACGGGTACAGCTACGTTTATAATTGCAACAAGCGGCTGTAGAACTCAGCAGACGCAACACTGTATGTAAACTATGCTGAGAGGGAAAAGGACTGTTCAACGACAAGGCAAAGAAGGGGTTAAGAAACGCCTAGTCTGTTACCTCAGGCCTCTGTGACATCGGCCGGTGTCACACCCCTGGAGCCTCAGCAGGCCTGCGTCCCACGGCTGGAGTATGCTGCTGCTGAGGGAACAAGGTAGCAGGACGTGCCACCTGACCAGCGGCCCCTCGCACCTCTACTGCCCATTCTCCCCTGCGTGGTACCACAATATCCCGATCCAACGTGGCCCTCCTACAGGTAAGCAAAGCCTGGTGCACCCAGATGATGGTGGAGCAGCTGAGAGGGAAGAGCTGTGAGGAAACGGGATCTCCATAGCTCCTGCTAGACAGGTTCCCACCTCTAGCCCACTTCCTTAGAGTCGACCCACCTGCGAACCACGGCACCCTCCGAGTAGCCCACTTGCAAGTCTTCCCATATGCCTGGGGTGGGGCAGTGCAGGTTAAGGGGCAGGAGGCGCATACGCAAGCCCTGGGGTGTGTGTTTAGCCACGTTCGACTCCCCATTTCCAATCCAACACCGGGACCCCCGCTAAGGCTTTGTTTCCCCAAGTTACCGGAGAGAACGCGGAGCAGTGCTGCCGCCTTGTGGCACACTGCCGTAACAACCTTACAAACTGTGCCGAAGGGCTCCTATCACTCACAAGGCCTGCGGCCGGCGGCTTTGCAAACACAACCCTGCCCTCAAGAAATATCCTGGGCTAGGTAATCTGAAACGAATTCAAATCAGGCCCGACTCTCAGGCAGAAACCTTACAAGACCTCAGTGGTACTCACGCGCGTTTTAGAAAACAGCACATTCAAATGAAAAGATGCTCAGCATCTGTCTTGATTAGAGAGTGCAAGGGAAGCTAGACGAGGGTTTCCCTGGCTGCAGTCCTCACAAACCCTAAAAGCGTAAGTGCTCAAGAGGGCATGCCCAACAGAGAAGCCTACTATTGCTGTGGCTGGCATTGTAAATTGGTAACAGCCGGTAGGAAGATCAGTAGGCAAGTTCCTTACCAGACTAAACACTGGAGGGACCACGAGATTGGGCAACCCCGCTGCAGGTCGGATAACCAGAGACTAGCATCATTGGAAGGAAGCACTTGCACCCCAGCGGTCGTTGTGGTACCCTTTACCACAGCCAAGACACGCAAACGCACGAAATATCGAACGAG